>NC_040036.1:15669056-15782832 GCF_003713205.1 Coffea eugenioides
TTATTTGTTCAGGTGGAGAGGAGAATCAAAAAATAACTTCGAAATGTACTTTTTCTCATCCATAACAAGTCTGATTTTCAAAATGATTCTTCACTTCTAGTGACTATAATAAATTAGGCTTATGATTGTAAGTTTCCAGGATGACCACGTCTTGAATGTATTCATATTAATCTCAGAAGCTGCAAGTCTACCGTGGTCTCTAGAGAGATTAGACAAGATAATATAATATCTATTTGTCCAAGACAAGATATTGTTCCAAGATTGTTTATCAAGTCAATTGATTAAGTAGGTCCTTTATATCAAAACTTAATAATCAGGTTATTCAGAAACATATATTATCTTTCGGTGATGTATGTGATAACAGGAATATAATTAGCACACTGGTTCTCGGTTGGCTTATGGTATTTTGACTCTTGATTTAGACAAAATTATTGCTGGGAATTAGATTACAAGTTTTTAATAGGTTTAATCTTGGAGTGACGTGAAGACTTCAAGCAAAAGTGTGGCTGATGCTGTTACTATTTAGCCCAACTATTGGATCCGTTTTTATTAAAATCCGGGTTAATTCCACTTTGTCCCCCCAAACTTTGGACGATTATCCACTTAAGTCCCTAAACTTTAAAATGGGACACTTAAGTCCCTAAACTTATAAATACCTCCCACTTAAGTCCCTAAACTTATAAAATGAGACACTTAAATCCCTAAACCCTTATAAAATGGGACACTTCGACCACCAACGGCATTCAGGATTTGTTAACAATTTTCCTTAAGTGAGAGGTATTTATAAGTTTAGGGACTTAAGTGTCCCATTTTGAAGTTTAGGGACTTAAGTGGGTAATCATCCAAAGTTTGGGGGGACAAAGTGGAATTAACCCTTAAAATCCTTAAGAATCATATAAAAAGAAATGACTTCTTGATAAATAGGTTAAGTGAAGTTTAGATTTGGAGAATGAGTTGACAGTGGACGTTATCAAATGTCTCATTTCCCATGCAAGAATACATCTAATTTAGAGAAGTTTCTGTTTCATTTTACTTCTAGAACAATATTTTTCTTTGTCAGATATGAATTAAAATAAAATCAGGTAGACTCCACTAGAAGTGGCAAAATGGATATATGGTTGATAAATGGTTTTAGTTAAATGGATAGTGGATCAAATTGATCCAATCCAATTAAAACCATTTAATAAATGGATCTAAATGGATGTCATTTAAATGGATAGTGTAAACCATGATCCATCCATTTATCCATTTACTCTCCCAAATTCTAAATTTAAGATCCAAATGTTTTTTTCCAATAACTGCTGTGGTCAATTTAACCTTTCGTCATTACTTTAAGTATCATTTTGTAAAGTAATGAACAATTAAGAACTTGGCTACATTTTTATAACTATTGAATGAATTGAATACAGCGTTACAGTGAAAAGAAGTTTACGTTTCCAATCTTTTGCACTCCTGTTCAAGAGTGATGTCTTGAATAAAAGTGGAGTTCTAATAAGAAATCTTATGTTATTTGAAAAGTAAAATATTTTCATCACATGTGCACGTAGTACCTAAAAATGTATGAAACTCCTTATTATACCATTGATATACAAGCTACCTTATATTACTTAATAAATTAGGTGTCTTTTTTTTTGGATAGTTGGGTTAGGTGATAAGGGGAGAGGGATTGCAAGTATGAGGATTTGAAAAAAAAAAAAGTTGTCATTTACATATCTTAACCAATGTTGCGGGGACACTCGTTAGAAAAATTCTTTTTATAAATAAAAGAATCAAAAAAATAAAAATTATTTTGACACTGCATGATGCATTCTCGCTTTTTCTTTACTAAAGAATATAAATGTTTGCAATCATTACTACATGAGAGTTTAATTAAAAAAAAACAAGAGTAGAGACTAAAATATAATTTTGAAAAGGATGGAAGAAGTCTAGAAGCTAGAAGCAAATAAAATGCAATTAATGTTATTGGCAACTTGGCATGTGAGGAAGTTATGAAGAAAAGAATAGGTGGTCCCACAAAATTAATTTGACATATGAGGAAGTTATGAAGAAAAGAATAGATGGTCCCACAAGATTTTATCTCATATTTTTATAAATGTGTTTTCTATTTTTTAAGTTAAATGGATGTATATGGATAAGATGGATAATCCATTTAAATCCACCAACATAATTGGATTTAAATGGTTATCCATTTAAAACCATTGAATTTTATGGATCACCCAAATCCATTTAAGGTTGGTTTATATGGATGGATTGGTGGATATGAATCCATTTTGCCACTTCTAGACTCCACATTATCTTCAACCTGTATTTTCTTTGGATTTTAATTTGTTCTACACGTTGCAACTTGTAAATAAATGGATACATGGTAGCTAGGGAAGAATACGAATATGCATGGTTCAAGTGCCCTCTCTATTTAAGCAAGTGCAGTCGTTCATGCGAGAATAAGGTTAATGAATTTAAGATGTCAATTTAGTTTTAATAAAATTGCAGAGTATAACTGGCCCTAATTGTTTGTGTTTTCCATTTGAGAGGTCAAGAAATCATTGACTAAATATCAAGATTTCTCTAAGTTCTTTTTTTCAACATTAAATTAAAAATATATATTAAACAATATCTAAATTCTCTCTGAGTTGAGCAATAGAGGACATTGTGAACCTAAATTCCTATCATCCGCGACAATAAAGGAAAAGCATACTTGAATAGAGGTTGCAACGATTGTTAAATACAATTGTACGAAATGATAGGTAAGAGCACGTATATACTTACGGGACAACTATATATATATCAAGATGTTGTAAACGAAAATCTATTGATTTTTTTTTTTTGTGTCATCAAAATCTATTGATGTTTGCTATATATTGTTAGTGTAAAAAAAGTTTTTATATGAGCTGATTTTGATACACAACGCATCTTTTTTATTTATAGTGGGAATTTTTTATTTGTACATGTGTTATGAATTTATATTCACTTGTATAAATATTTATTACAATGTAAGTGCAGAAAAGAGAATCAAATTTTACATTTTTTAATGGGAAATTGTGCGTACAATTAATCACAACTCTTCAAATCAGCGTGGACTATTCCCTCAAGCAACCACTCTTGTGGCATGTCGAGTTTGGTGATCGCTTAAGAGCTAGTGGCCATTTCTTTAGCAATCTACTGAAAAAAAAAAATTGATGACCTTTTGACAAAAAAAAAAAAAAAAACTGAAAAAAATTGACAAAATTCATGAACAAATTAAATATGTGAAGATTTTGAGAACTTAACACTACACGAGTAAAGGACAAAACTTGTGCCAAAAATAGGTTATATAATTCACACAAGAAAACACAATTAGTTTTAGAACTTCTAAATACGGGTTGAAATGCTAGAAATATCGCTATGCTTTTAACATGATATGAAAAGTATAATCAAGTTTAAAGAGTGATTTCTGAATACTTCACAAATAGAATATTTCATGAAGATAGTTAGGAATGACAACGTGATGGAGGTGGGGCGGGGGACCCCCCTACCCACTAATCCCTCTCAGCCCCCTCCCTCTCTCCACTTCCTTCATGGGTGCCTCCGCGAGGGTTAATAAAAATTTGTCCTATGATTTCATTTTAGTCAAATTTTAGTAAAAAATCAAGTACTTAAATATCAACATATCACCGAGTCATTATCCATTATAATTTCACAATTGAAATCCATACTAATCAAACAAAAGTTATTTGAATAAAATCTAACATGACCAGACAAATAGAGCTAAAATAGTCAAATTTTTATTTTTGAGTTAAATACAATCACTAAATCATTATTGTGTTTTTTTGAAAAAAAAAGTGTTATTTTGATAAGTATAATTGGGAATTTAACATAAATGTATTAGTAAATTTAATATAATTAATTAATAATTTTTATTAGTAGACATGTATAATTATTAGTATAATTAATATTATTACATATACTAATATATGACTAATAATATCATTATTATAAGTTTGCAACTAATTAAATTACATATATATACATACATATGTATACATGTGTGTGTGTGTATATATATATATATAAATTTTTTAAAGAGTGACAGGCGGGGGTATACTCCCCTGCTCATGTCCCATTTTTTAACGGGGAAAAAAATTCCCTCCTGCGGGGCGGGTGCCTCAATTGCCAACCCTAATGGATAGTTTGCTCACTTTACACAATCATGTGAGGTACATGAATAAATCAGTTATAAATTGGGCTTTCCGACCTGATTGCACCTAATTGGAAATATCTAGGGGTGGCAATGGGCGGGGGTGGGGCGGGGGACACCTCCCCCAACCCCTGTCCTGTTGCATTTTAATTCCCCCCGCCCCAGCCCTGCTTCTCTCGCGGGGGCACCCGTGAAGTTAAAAAAATTTTATTATATAATTTCATTATAATTAAATTTGAGCAAATAATCAAGTACTAAAATATCAACACATCACCAAGTTATTATTCATTATAACTTCACAATTGAAACTCATAAAAATAATTAAACAAAGGTTATTTGAATACAATCTAATATGATAAAACAAATATAACTAAAATAATCAAGTTTTCACTTTTGATACAAATACAATCACTAAATTATTATCGTGTTTTTTTTAGAAAAAAGCGTTATTGTATTAAGTGTAGTTAGGAATTTAACATAAATGTATTAATAAATTTAGTATAAATAATTAATAATTTTTATTAATAGACATGTATAATTAGTAGTATAATTGATAATATCATTATATATATATAATTATGTACATATATATATATATATATATATTTTTCAATCGGGTGGCGGGGCGGGGGTATACTCCCCCGCCCCCGCCTTGTTTCTAAACGGGGGGAAAAAATTCCCCCCACCCCCGCCCCAATGACCCCCAGCGCGGGTGCCTATCCCCGTTGCCATCCCTAGAAATATCGTACTATTATAGGGGTGCATTGGTGCAATTCCCCCTTCAGGTGGGCAATGTGAGAAAAGAGTATTTGTCGAGGGGTTCATTGGAATTAATCTACGCAATTTATACACAAGAAATGCATGGTTTCTTTGATAAATTAAAATTGATTAATGCTCGAAAAATTTGAGCTTTTCGACTGCAATTTACCCGGATACCATTGTTTTCCCGTAGTTATATTATGCTGTCTTTTATGTTGTATTTGCAAAAGCCTACCACAGATTAGTTCTGAATCTGTGGTATACCTTGTAATTGCATTCAAATGTGAGTAATTGATCATAATTGGCACCTCTTTTCTTTCAACTCAGCAAGAAACAAACAAAAGATGTCTGCAATCTTTACAAGCTTTTCTCCACCACCACCGCCACCAATCATCTCTTTCACGGAAATGGCCACTTCCATTTCAGAGCTCCATCAAGCTCATGCTTATATGCTCAAAACTGGTCTTTTCCAACAACCCTTTGCCGCCAGCCGCCTAATGACGGCTGCAGCCACCTCCTCTATTGACAGCCTCTCGTATGCCCACACTATATTTACCCAAACACCCCAACCAAACACATATATGTACAACACTCTGATACGTGGTTATGCTACTAGTCCTACTCCGAATGTGGCCCTGTTTTTGTTCGTTAAGTTGCTTTGTGATGATCAAGATTTGCTTCCAGACAAGTACACTTATACATTTGTTCTCAAAGCTTGTGCTTGTCTTTGCCGTGTTAAACATGGGAAACAAATTCATGGGTGTGTGATAAAAAATGGGCTTTCATGGGATGTTTATATATGCAATACTCTGCTCCATATGTATGCAAAATGCGGGTGCTTTGAAGTTGCACGCCATATGCTTGATAGAATGCCTAATAGGGATGTTGTTTCGTGGAATGCTGTGTTGAGTGTTTATGTAGAAATGGGGTTCGTGGACTTGGCATTTGACTTTTTCAGTGAGATGCCTGTGAAGAATTTGGAGTCTTGGAATTTTATGCTTTCAGGGTATGCGAATTCTGGACTTCTTGATGAGGCAAGGAGGGTTTTTGATGAAATGTCGGTGAAAGATGTTGTTTCTTGGAATGCATTGATCACCGGATATGCTAATTCTGGTAGGTATAATGAAGTCTTGGAGCTTTTTGATGATATGCAGAGAGCAAGAGTGAAACCTAATAATCATACACTGGTGACTTTACTGTCTGCTTGTGCTGGTATTGGAGCTTTGGAACAGGGCAAGTGGGTTCATGCTTACATGGATCGAAATGGGATAGAGGTCAATGGTTTTCTAGCTACTGCTCTTGTGGATATGTATTCAAAATGTGGGTGTATTGAGAAGGCTGTTGAAGTGTTTGATAGTGCATCAAGGAAGGATGTTAGTACTTGGAATGCGATGATTACAGGGTTCAGCGTCCATGGTTTTGGAGAACAGGCATTAAAGGTATTTTCTGAAATGGTTGAAAACGGTTTCAAACCTAATGACGTTACTTTTGTAAGTCTCTTATCAGCCTGCAGTCGCGCAGGTTTGTTATTTGAGAGTCATGAGATCTTTGGTAACATGTTTTCTATTTATGGAATTAAACCTAAAATTGAGCATTATGGTTGTCTGGTGGATTTACTTGGTCGATTTGGGTTGTTAAAGGAGGCAGAAGAACTTGTGGAGAAAATGCCACAGAAAGATGTGCTTATTATTTGGGAATCTCTTCTGAGTGCTTGCAGAAATCATGGTAATGTCGAGCTGGCAGAACATATCGCTGGGAAACTTTTAGAGTTGAATCCTCAAGACAATGCCGGTTATGTTCAGTTGTCAAATATTCATGCCTCCAAGGGACGATGGAGTGATGTTGTGGATATCAGAAGGAAGATGAGGGAAAAACTAGTCAGTAAGAAACCCGGTGGCAGTGTGATTGAAGTTGATGGAGTTGTTCATGAATTTTTAGCTGGTGAAGGAATGATTTGATAGCTGGAAAAGGGTGCAATTTTGCCATCCATACATGTGTTGTTGCTCCAAAGGGTTAATTACATGTTGTTCCAAGAAGTTCAGAATATTGAGGCCTTGGACAGTCTCAGATGGTGAATGTATAATTAATTGTAGTACAAGTGGCAATCTAGTGGGTGTTACAGGTGAAGACAAGTGTGAGGCCTAGTATTGTGAAGCTTGGTTGAATTCTTACATTATGCTTTATGAAGTATATCAAAATGATGAGTCACGTGAAAGGTAAATGATAACCATAAACTGAGATTTGAAAGATTGTTTGGCAAGGTCAAGCTTCATCCAATGTGTAACCGTTCATGGGCTACAGTCTACATCAATATCATATCTGGTATGTCCTCTGCTAAATATAGTTTCTGCATCCCTGTACAATTAATGCACAGAAATTCTAAGGAACCAACATGGACAAAATTTTGTACAGACATTTTAAGTAGCACATTTTTTATTGAACATAATAGAAGCAGTCCATTCTCTATTTTCAATTATGTTTTAATAGTTAAGATGTCAACCTTATATTCTTTTCTGTGCATGTTTGATGTCATTTTTTTTTTAAACTTGGCTGCATCTGTTGGTTACAAGATAAAATAGATACGAGAAGTGTGAAAGCTTTGTCTCCTTTCAATAATTGATGTCGATCTCTTCAAAGTATTTTCTGACTTTGAAGCATAGCAATCTTCTAAGTACAATTGATGTCTGACTAAACATACTTCAAAAATCACTTTGAAACAAATTTATCTGGGATTTCTTTGGTGTACAGCAGATTCAAAAGCACATCTTGCCATATTTCATTGTACAAGTGCTCTCAAAATTTAAATCTAAAGTGCGGTTCAATGAAAATCACAAGTTCATTGCTAGATATTTTTACCTTTTCTTTTATTCCTAAACACTACACAAGGAATTGATAATCAACTCTTGAGCGCTCATTCTGTAAGACAGCAGCAAGATACAGCTCATTCAGTTCAGACCATACCTGCCTGAAGACTTTGACAATTAGGTCATGGTATTCATCATAATTTAATGTCAGATAACAAGCCAAGAGTTCTTCGAGCTCTTCTGGCTTCTCAATGCCTTTCTCTATGATCATCTCAATCATAGATTCCCTGAAGTCATTTTGTGGATTATATGAATTCTTTACAACGGCATAGCTATCAAAGGCTGTTGTGTCTCCTTTTGCTTTCTCCTTTGTCTTCTTTTTCACCCTCTTAGCTTTCTTGATGTCCTCTAGAGCCTTGATTTTGCACTCAATCTTGGCAGTATTTCTGGGAGAGTAAGATTTGATTCTGCTGGTTGATTTCCTTCTTTTACTCTGGCAATCTCTGTTAATGTACACTGACCTCCTCTGCTGCTCTAATTTTGACTTCATTTCTTTTGGTTTTATGTCCTTCAAGTTTTTCCACTGTAAACTAATTTCTTCATCTTCTTTTTCAGAAAGGGCAATACATTCCTCCAAATTCTTAGCTTCCGACATGCAGTCCTCTTCAATTGTTCCTAGATTGGAGTTCGAGAAAGAAAAGCTGGGCTGCTTCACAGAATTTGGGGCTCTTGACTCCCCGAAGTCTTCTCCAGTATAAGGAATCCTTTCTGGGTATACTTCAAATATAATCTTCTCAGCTGATTTGGTCATTATCGCCTCTTCTTCCTTAGATCCTCTTTCTGCCTTTTTCTCTTTTAACTTCCTTCGCTCTGGTTTTCTTAATTTGTGAGGTTTTGCAGCTTTTTGTTGTGGTGTTTTCACCTCTATTTCCTCAGCGATCTTTTTCCTTCTGAGTGGATCATTTTGCAGTGGAATACCTGCCTTTTCTTGCAAAACACCTGAGTTTCTTAGGGCAGAGACCATGTCATTGAATTTCCAAGTAACTTCTCTTCCGGCCATTCCCATGACTTCTGATTTAGAATCTGCAGGGCCTCCAAGTTCGTCATCCTCTGGATTGTACCACTCAGAATTTAGACCAACTGTATGCTTCTCTGCTTCCTCCCCAAATGAAAGCCTCCAGTAAGAGTCATCATCTCGACTATAGAACCGACCCTCTCCACAGCGAACAAATGATAAAGAACTTGGGGATGACAGTTCTAGTTGCCTTCCCTCCTTTGCTTTTGCTGATATGGGGTCATCAGACCTGCCCTTCTTTTGCTTAAACTTTGAGAGCCAAGAAATTGGGAAGACATGGGTGATTAAAGAAGAATGGGATGAAGTAGATGAAGTATTCTTTCTTCCCAACTTCATCATTTGCTTGAGAGTGTTTCCTTCCTTTGCAGTTATGCCTTGAATTTGATGTAGTTTCAAGTTGTGGAATGGAAAGAGTGATGAAACTCAAGGCGGAATAGATAGGATATAGAGCAGTTGAAAGCAGTTAGCATGGCATTGGGGAAGTGGGTCTGTGACCATTTACTTCAAAAGAAAAGCCCGCCTGATTCTTGTGAGCACTCGCCCACTTTTTCCTACTTTCTAGTTTGTACTTTGCTTTGTAGAATGGCTGTTCTATCTCCAGGAGACCAATGATCTATGTGGTCCTTTTAACAAGAACCTACCTATTCCATCACCATATAAAGGTCGAATACACAGCAAAAAGGTAGTATTCTTTTATTTATGGGATAATTTCCGAAACCTCCCCTAGGGTTTCCACCAATTTCATTGACCTCCCTTAAAATTTACAAAATTACACTAAGCTCCCCTGAGGTTAAGTTTTTTTTTTTAAATTACACTAACCTCCCTTGAGGTTAAGGCTTTGGTAAACCAAAAATCAGTCCAAATAAGAAAAAATACCATTAAAAAAATACTTTTTTGAGAGAGGCAAACTTTTATTCCATAAATGGGCTTTATGCTTGTGTACAAGTTGTATTGTAAAGGAATGAAAAACATGTTAATAAAAATGAGGGAAGGTAAATGCAAATAGCAAAGAACAAAAAATAACTAGCAATTGACTTTCTCTACAAAGTTGAATCAATAGCTAGTACATTGGATTACAACGGCTTTTTTTTTCAGCTCTCTGCCATTTTGCATGTAAATGCAACAAGAAGCATTAAGATGGATCTCATTTTCACTTGAAGAAGCAAATTTGAGGGGGGGGGAGGAGGGGGAATAGTGATTTTGTGTAAATTTTGCAAGTTGAAGGTGAACTATAGGTGAAGAAACTATGGCCTTGTCAACCTACAAGGAGAAATCATGGAATTCACCCACATCCTTTAGCACCAAAAACAAATATTGCAATTGTAATCGCTAGGTAATTGTAAAGATTTTGAGAGTTAAAAAAATCTAGACAAATTGCTGTTTGGTGCATTAATTTTTGAGGTTGAACAAATATTTGGTGCATCAATTGATACTATTTTGTAATTACAGGTTATTATTCATTATTAAAAAAAATTTCAACAATTGTTTTCATTAATTAGTTACTAACAATTAGTTACTAACAATTAATTAGTGACCTAATTACTTAATTATCATATATTAATTTTCGATAAGACATAATATCTTATGGTATATGAGTAATTTTTTTCTAATGTGATGCAAGCAATTGGACCCACAATGCTATTAGGGGACGTTAGTGATATTTTATAAACCTTAGGGGAGGCGAATGAAATTATCAAAAATTTCAAGGGAAGTTTATGAAATAATACTTTTATTTATTCTTCATGATTGGTTGGTACAGAGTAATGATGCTGTCTACTCACAATAAAATATGTGAGGCTCGAATCTGCTGGGGGAAAAAAAAGTTGTGATACCGAGATGCGATTAGTTCATCAAAGTTTGTGCACTAAACATTATATAATAACTTGTACTAACTCGAGATAATCCATGCACGGGTTGGATGATTGGACCCGCCTAATTTCTTTATTTTGATAATCTACATTTAGGACACATCATAATTTTGTAGAAGTATAATGATAGAATCTCTAAAAGTTTTGCATGAAATCCAGATTTGGAGAATTATATATATATATATATATATATATATATATGTGTGTGTGTGTACATACCCTTACAAATTCTGAAATGTTAATGATTGATAAATCAAAATGGCTAGGCAATTTGAATGCAATACGAAAAGAGATGTAAATTTAATTCACATGCTAAATTGAAAAAGTAGAAAAAAGCACAAAATGCTTTTAAGCTGTAATCTTCAACAAAATAATGCATTTGACTAGGAAAAGTTCAAAAGAAAAAGGAAAAAAGTATGTAAATTTAATTCACATGCATTTGACTAGGAAAAGTGTGAAAATGAAAGAAAAAAAAGCTTTGTTGTTAACTCTTCCTATTAAAAAACTGAATAATAATAACTCACAATCCTCAATATCTAAAGAAAAAGGAAAAGTTCAAAAGAAAAAGGAAAAAAGTGGGTATATGGAGTCAGTCACGGACTCACGGGCGTACAAATACAATAGAATTCTAAAGTATGCGAGGATTTCCTGGACAAGATTTAGCAAGAAATACTGAAGGACAAATGTGTAGGCTTGGTACATGTGCTTTTTCACTTTCATGGCTTGTGGTTCACAAGAACTTTTTCTTTGGTCGACCTTCAAGACAGCATCTGTAGCAGTTTTAAGCAGCAGGGTTAGTTGTACGTTCCGTTCAATTGTGAAAATCAAATATTCAGCATGTGTTAAGGGTCCATTTAAAATATAATTAGTGTTCATTGAGTTAAATTGTCAATATGAGGAGGCCATTACATAGAAAGTACCAGTTTTTTCCCTGCATTACAGATTTTGAAGGAACCACGTCTATTGGGTCAAGTAGTAAAGAGCTTAATGTCCCTCAAGTGACGTTTTTAGTTCGAGTCTTATGAATAGAGAAAGGAAAAAATTCACTTTTCGTCCCTAAATTTTGAGCTAGAGACACATTTCATCCTCAAACTTTTAGACGCACCTCATTTAATACATGAATTAATTATTTTTTGCTATATTTAGTCTAAAAACGGTAAATTGCTTGATTTGGATAGAAAAAGTCACGTGTTTGGCACGTGACCGTTAAGTAAAAATAATTTCTCGGTTAAAATTAATGACCACATCAGTCTTCTCCATCCAAATTGAACACTTTACCTTTTTTAGATAAAATGTGGCCCAAAATAATTAATTCATGTGCTAAAGTGGTGCGTTTAAAAGTTTGAGAACGAAACGTGTCCCTAACTAAAAATTTAAGGACAAAAAATGAATTTTTTTCCAATAGAGAAAATAACATTAGGAGAACTACTCCTCAAAAGAGGTCCCTCGATTTTCAATTTGCGTCTACGGTGTGTTGCATCGCAATAATTTCTGGATACATATGTTTTGTGGTTCCTTGTTGGGGTTCTCGTGGGTGCAGGTGACTTTCTTGGGTCGCGATTCTGGACATTTTCAGGTCATGACCACCAGAGGATTCAATAAGTTAGACCAATTGCTCACTAAATTAGAAGACTAATCTAACTTTGCAACAAAATTTATCACGCATTGTTCCTACTTTTTCAATCTGCTTTACGTGTGGTGTGGGATTCACAAATCACAGTCCAACTTCGATTTGACAATACAGGATGAAGGAGAAATGATTAGTCATGTGATTGAAATGATCACATCTGAACTTCGATTTTGTGGACAAATCAACAACATCTGATTGATAATAATGTTGACATGAAAGTCAAAAACTATAGTTCACATCATTTCAAGTGAAAATTCATACGGCTTTGAATAGTCTCCAAACATGAAAACTTTTCTTTTACTTTCTATAATTTTTGACTATTTCAACATGCAATGGTCGATATATATAAATCTACAATCCCATTACTCATGCTACAGATCTTCGAATAAAATTTCATTATTCTAAGACTATTTGAGCTAGCATGGAAGGTGTTTGGCTATACTACCTTGCTCTTGCCTATATTCTTTTTTTTCTCGGGTTCAAGCTTTTATACAAGAGGTCTGTGCCAAACCTCCCACCAAGTCCGACACCGACATTTCCCATCATAGGACATCTTCATCTCCTAAAACCACCACTCTACAGAACTTTCCACAGCCTTTCTCTAAAATATGGTCCCATAATTTCTCTCCAATTCGGCAACCGCCTTGTAGTGGTGGTGTCTTCACCATCACTGGTGGAGGAATGCTTCACCAAGAATGATATCGTGCTCGCCAACCGCCCTCAATTCCTCATAGGCAAATACTTGGGCTACAATCACACCGGCATAGGGAGCTCACGATACGGTGATCATCTGAGGAATCTTCGGCGGTTGTGTGCCATGGAAATATTCTCCACCAGTCGTTTGAACATGTTCTTGTCCATCAGGAAAGACGAAATCAGGCGCTTGCTTATCAAACTGTCTGAAAACTCACTCCAGAATTTTGCCAAGGTTGAATTGAAGTCTAAATTATCTGAGCTCTCGTTCAATATTATTATGAGGATGGTTTCTGGTAAACGATATTTTGGCATAGATGAAGGTGAAGAAAACCATGAAGCAAAGCTGTTTAGGGACCTGATCAAAGAGGTTCTCAAACGTGCTGGTGCATCAAACCCTGGAGATTTTTTGCCATTCTTAAGGTGGATAGATTTCCAGAACTATGAGAAGAACTTGGCTAAAATTACTGCTAAAGTAGATGCTTTCTTGGAGGGATTAATAGATGAGCATCGCGCTCATAACAAAGATGCAAATACGATGATTGATCATCTGCTTTCTTTTCAAGAATCACAGCCAGAGTACTACACCAACGAAATTATTAAGGGCATCATACTGGTAAATATAGTGCTCTATTTTTCTTATAATTACTTGCTGCATTTTATGTTTGAATATGTATAACCAAATATTCCTTAGCCTAATCGAACTTAGAGCAGGAGGGTTCAAATTGTTAAAAAATAAAGAGGGGGATCGATCGTAGAGAATTTTTTAAATATGAACAGTTGAAAAGAAGGTGCACTCTCCCTGGTCCACCGCCAAGAAAAGTACATAAACAACAATAAGAAGAAATCAACTAAAAAACGAATAAAATTTTCAGTATCTTTTTTTCCTTCTTGAGAACAAAAAAAAATCGTAGTAGTGTTAATATACCGAAAATGAAAAAAAAAAATTAATTGTTGTCATTTTTGTATTTGGTATTATGAGGGAAAATTTGTCATAAGCATGCATCTAATTAATTTTTATAATAATGCTTTTATATCAAAAATTCAAATAATTATAAATAGAACATGGGAGAGCTACCTTATGCATCGATTTAGGTTTAATATAAACATCTCAAAATAATTAAAATTGCCATTTAATTAGTCACAAACATTGATTACTCTTTTGGCTATTAATTGTAGGCCCTGCTCAACGCTGGGACAGACACTTCAGCAGTGACAATGGAATGGGCCTTGTCCCATTTGCTCAATAATCCTGAGGTGTTGGAGAAAGCTAGAGCTGAGCTGGAAACTCAAGTAGGAACTGTTCGATTAATTGAAGAACATGACTTGGCCAATCTTCCTTACCTTCACAACATCATCTTAGAAACTTTTCGATTGTGTCCAGCAGGACCAATGTTAGTACCACATGAGTCGTCTAAGGATTGTAACATTGGAGGATACAGCATTCCGCGAGGCACGATGCTGCTTGTCAATGCCTGGGCAATTCACAGGGATCCTAAAGTTTGGGATGATCCAGAAAGCTTTAAACCTGAAAGATTTGAAGGGGTGGAAATTGCACCCTCGAAGCTGTTGCCCTTTGGGATGGGAAGGCGATCTTGTCCTGGTGCTGGCCTTGCACAGCGGGTGATCGGTGTAGCATTGGCATCTTTGATTCAGAGTTTTGAATGGAAAAGAATTGGTGAGGACAGAATTGATTTGTCTGAAGGGAAAGGATTGACTATGCCCAAAGCTGAGCCATTGGAAGCTATGTGCAAAGCTCGCACCATCATTAACATGATTGTTCAAGAAGATGCATCAAGTGCCTAATTTTATTTTTGGTGACCAGGGGGTCAAACTTTACAACTTAGATGAGTTAAAAATATATTTACGTTGTAAAACTAATAATACAAACTAAGAAGAGTGAAGAATAAAGAGACTAAAATAGAGACAAAGAAATAGTAGGACTATATCTGTCATTCACTTGTACTTCTGAAGATTACAAATGACGCTTGTAGTCTTCTATTTATTGGTGTTATAAGACCAAAGGTATATGCACTAATATCTATATATATAAGTATTGCTGGGGAGATTTTAGCGGAGGTCTCCTGGATGGCTTCCAAATCTCCCATACTTTTTTTTGTGGATTTTTTATTTATTTTAATACATAAATTCAATTAAAAAGTTTGAAATAGTGATGTACAACTAATGTATGTCAACTCAAATTTAAAATTTAAAACTTTGGCACTTTAAATGAGTGCTTAATAAATCATTTAGGTGAAATATAGGTGTAGAAACTATGGCCTGTCAACCTACAAGGAGAAATCATGAAATTTACCCACATGCTTTAGCACCAAGAACAAATATTGCAAGTGTAATCGCAAGATAGCTGTAAAGATTTTTAGAGTTAAAAAAATCTAGACAAATTGTTGTTTGGTGTATCAATTTGGTGTATTAATTTCTTAGGGTGAACAAATATTTGGCATATCAATTGATACTATTTTGTAATTGCAGGTTATTGTTCATTATAAAAAAATTTCCAACAGTTGTTTTCATTAATTAGTTACCAACAATTAATTAGTGACCTAATTACTTAATTATCATATACTAATTTTCGATAAGACACAATATCTTATGGTATATGAGTAATTTTTTTCCAATGTGATGTAAGCAATTGGGCATACAATGCTATCAAGAGAGGTTAGTGATATTTTATAAACCTTAGGGGAGGTGAATGAAATTGTTAGAAACCTCAAGGGAAGTTTATGAAATTATCCTTTTATTTATTCTTCAAGATTAGTTGGTACAGAGGAATGATGCAGTCTACTCACAATAAAATATGCGAGGCTCGAATCTACTGGGGGAAAAAAGTTGTGATACTGAGATGCAATTAGTTCATCAAAGTTTGTGCACTAAACATTATGTAATAACTTGTACTAACTCGAGATAATCCACGAACGAGTTGGATGATTGGACGTGCCTAATTTCTATATTTGCTGATAATCTACATTTAGGAACACGTCATAATTTTGTAGAAGTATAATGATATAATCTCTAAAAGTTTTGCATGAAATCCAGATTTGGAGAATTATATATATATATATATATATATATATGTGTGTGTGTATCTGCATGTGTGTATGCACGTACCCTTACAAATTCTGAAATGTTAATGATTGATAAAATCAAAAGGAAAAATGACCAATTTCGTTTATAAACTTTTTTCTAAAGTTGATTTAATCCCTAACTTTTATTCCTGACCAATTTAATACATGAATTTAATTTTTGAATCCAATTAAGACCTTCTAGGCGGAGCCACTATCTAAAAGCAGTTTGGCTCCTAATTTAACAATTAATCAAGGGCATTTTAAAACTTTGGATTATCTCCTCTCTCTCCACTACCAACCTCCATCACCAACCACCCACCTCCTCCTTCCCCTCCTATCCTTCTCCTTTCACCTCTCTCTCCTCACCCTCTTTCCCCCACCTTTGAGTTTACATTGTAATTGAGAAAGTTGAAGAGAGAAATCTGCAAATGCTTTCTGGCTCAAGTAAAAATAGCATAAATATGCAAATTTTATCACATTTGCTACCATTATGGCTTGGCTGATGGAGAAAAGAAGACCCCAGCCATTTGCACAATCGTTGCTGGAGCATTTTTTAGCTAAAATTGGTGCACTGTCATAGTCATCACTCCGGCCTTTTGCTGAAGTCCTCTGCTTTCATACTAATAGATTTCACAATTTCTGAAAATCATCTTTGTTTTTCTACAAATTTGAGCCCACACAAAAAGATAGCTTTGTCTAGCTCACTCACAAATTCCTACAAAATTCATGCTGTTTCGTCCAAGAATACTTCAAAAATTTCATGACGGAGTTTAGTGACTTACAGAGTTTAGAAATACAAGAATTTTTTATATTTGAACAAATGAAATTCGAGGACCCCTAATCCCGCAGCTCTTGACTTCTCGCTGGCTCATTTGAACTCTGCAAGCTAGATAAGTCTGTAGAGGTGTAAGATGATTTGAATTTGTCAAACACATTTCAAAACAAATTGCTTGTGCTGCTGTAAGACCCCGTGGAACTGGTAGCTAGTAGAAAGGGGCTATGTATCAGTTGTCGGAATGCATTTTGAATTTGTTGAATGCCTTTTCATTTGTTGGACTGGATGATGTGAGGTGAATATTCTTGAGTAACTCTCAGCACGAGAACATTGAGGAGGGGAAGGAAGTGGAGGCAATGGCGGCGATGGCAAGGAGAGGTGAGGCAGGGGAAGGGTTAAAAAGTTTATTAAAAATTTTGAAAATACCTTAAAACAGTTTTAAATTTTAAAAATATTTCAAAAATTAATGATTTTGTTAATTTACTCAGTTTGATTACAATTCATACATGAAGTTCCCAAATACCCTTATTTAACTGTTGAATTAGAAATCCGATTGTTTTTAGGTGATGGCGCCTCCGCAAAAGAACTTAATTGGATTCAAAAATTAAATTTAAGGAGCAAATTGGCCAGGAATAAAAGTTAGGGACTAAATCAACTTTAGAAAAAAGTTTAGGGATGAAATTGGTCTTTTTCCCTAAATCAAAATGTCTAGGCAATTTGAATGCAATACGAAAAGAGATGTAAATTTAATTCACATGCTAAATTGAAAAGGAGAAAAAAGCACAAAATGCTTTTAAACTGTAATCTTCAACAAAACAATACATTTGACTAAGAAAAGTTCAAAAGAAAAAGGAAAAAAGTGGGTATATGGAGTCAGTCACGGACTCATGGGCGTACAAATACAATAGAATTCTAAAGTATGCGAGGATTTCCTGGACAAGATTTAGCAAGAAATACTGGAGGACAAATATGTAGGCTTGGTACATGTGCTTTTTCACTTTCATGGCTTGTGGTTCACAAGAACTTTTTCTTTGGTCACCCTTCAAGACAGCATCTGTAGCAGTATTAAGCAGCAGGGTTAGTTGTACGTTCGGTTCAATTGTGAAAATCAAATATTCAGCATGTGTTAAGGGTCCATTTAAAATATAATTTGTGTTCACTGAGTTAAATTGTCAATATGAGGAGGCCATTACATAGAAAGTACCAGTTTTTTTTCCTTTCCGGATGATCTTCCCTACATTACAGATTTTGAAGGAACAACGTTCATTCGGTCAAGTAGTAATGATCATAATATCCCTCAAGTGAGGTTTTTAGTTCGAGTCTTGTGAATAGACTAATAAAGAAAATACACCATTAGGAGAACTACTTCTCGAAAAAGGTCCGACATTTGACCTAAGATTAGTTGGGGCTTAATGCGGTCACGAGGCATTGAGGGTTTACACAATTAAAAATAGGTTTCGAGGAAAAAAAGAAAAAAAAATTCCAAATGAAGTAAGTGACTTAGGCAGTGAAAGAAAATAACAAGGTAAGGAAATTAATACCTCTTAAATAAGGTTTTTGGTTCGAGTCTTTTGAATAGAGAAAATAACATAAGGAGAACTACTCCTTGAAAGAGGTCCGACACTACTTGACCTAACATTAGTTGGGGCTCAATGTGGTCACTAGACATTAAGGGGTTTACACTTAAAAATAAATTTCGAGGGAATAAAAAAGAAAAAAAAAATTCCAAATGGAAGTAACTAAGTAAGTGCCTTAGATAGTGGAAGAAAATAACAAAATCCTTATAGGAATCCAAGATTTTTTTTTTTTTGGATCTAGAAACCGAATTTAGTTCATGTCATCTCGTGGTTGTGCTAAAATTCCGTTCTGCTTCGAGATAACTTAATTACTAAAGTTTTTCATGTTATTAGCATTTATCGCCAGCTTGTTATTGGCTGCTTTGCATTTTCCACAGGGCTGTACCATTCTGCTTTGCATATTTCTTGTACTTATTGCACAAATTTCTGCAAGAAAAGAGGCCGAAGTCGGGAGAAATTTTCCACAGGGCCGAAGTTGGTTGAAAGTTTACTTCAATTTTGAGAAGTCGGGAGACGGTGATGCTCAAACGATAATCAAAGCTATAGACCATGATCCATATGAAACAAGGAAGCATGTAAGAAAGCAGAAATATATTAAAATAATAATAATAATAATAATAATGAAATGGAATTAAAAGTCTCCAAACAGATCACACATTTTTTCGATTTTGGAAAAGTAAGAGGTACACCAATTTATACAAACACAGAGGAGATTCATAGTACCATTTTGACACAAAGAAAGATCTTGAAGTTCACTTTTATTACAACCGTATAAGATATAACTTCAGCTGCCAAGCAATAGATATTTTGGCCAAGATGAAGAAAATAATGAGGCAAAGTTATTTGGGAGATACCCTACCATTAGAAAGCTGTATTATGAGGTAAAGTTGTTTGGTAGATATCGTGCCATTATTAAGGTGTATAGACTATAGAGGGTTTGTTTTGATTAATTAACAAACCACCACTTGAATAGTTATAGCTAGATCAGGGGCCGGTTTATTGTCCAATTTCAGTTATCTTCTTCACTGATGTCAACAATGGATGAAGAAAACAAGAAGTACATCACGGCTGAAGAGCTGCAGAAGCATAGCCTGGTTACATTGTTGTTTTCAATTTGCGTCTGCGGTGTGTTGTATAGCAACAATTTCTGGATACGTATGTTTTTGGTCCTTGTTGAGGTTCTCGCGGGTGCTGGTGACTTTCTTGGGTCATGATTCCGGACATTATCCAGTCATGACCACCAGAGGATTCAATAAGTTAGCCCAATTCCTCACCAGCAATTGCCTTATTGGAATCAGCATTGGTTGGTGGAAATGGACACATAACGCCTACCACGTTGCGTGCAACAGCCTTGACCAGGACCCGGATCTTCAGCATTTGCCTATTTTCACAGTCTCTGCAAGGTTCTTTAGGTCGCTGACTTCTTGATTTTATGGATCGCTTTTGATTCAATAGCAAGATTTCTTGTCAGTTATCAGCATTTCACATTTTACCCAAGAATGGTCGTTGCAAGAATAAATCTTTATCCGCAGACTCTCTTCTTGTTGTTTTAAAAAGAAAAGTGTCTGACAGGGCATTGAACATTTTGGGCATCTTTGTTTTCTGGACATGGTTCCCTCTGCTGATCTCATGCCTTCCCAATTGGCAAGAAAGGATATTGTTTGTGCAGGCAAGCTTCTTTGTAACTGCTTTCCAACATATTCAGTTCTGTTTGCACCGTTTCACGACAAACACCTATGTGGTCCTCAAGGGAGCGACTGGTTTCAGAAACAGACCGGTGGCACCATTGACATCTTTTGCCCTTCTTGGATGGATTGGGTCTACGGCAGATTGCATTTCCAGCTTGAGCATCATTTGTTCCCCAGGTTGCCAAGGTGCCATCTCAGGAGAATTTCGCCCCCGGTCCAGGACCTCTGCAAGAAGCACAATTTGCCTTACAGAAGTTATGGCTTCTATCAGGCCAATTTGACGACAATCAAGACTCTCAGTCTCAGGGCTGCAGCATTGCAGGCGTCCGATCTCACCAACCCTGTTCCACAGAATTTGCTCTGGGAAGCTTTCAACACTCTTGGCTGAGGATTTGACGGATGCATTGAATCTGTTCTTTCTTTTTCATTATATAGTTCGTTATCCAAGTAGGTCAGTTTCCTATCTTCTTGGTCATACGATTTATTCCGGAAAACACTGGTAGTAAAATAAATGTGAGGAGGTAAAAGTTTGCATTCACTTCGGCATTCTATTCTTCCGTATTGGTTATACATCAAGAACTGTGCTATAAACACTTATAAAACATAATTCAATACTTATACTCCAGTTAGCCAGCTCCCCTGTTCTGATTACGGTGCATGCAATGTAAGGGAGTTGACAAGAAGTTCTTGATGCAAATGAAAGTTTTTTTACTTGAGAAAAAAAATAAACATATTAAGGTGTAGAGATTACCAAAGCTATGAGAATAAATTGACTGGGGAAGGAGGAAAAATAGATGCTTTCTTGGAAGTTTTAATTGATGAGAAGAAAAAGTAACACCATGATCGATCATCTGGTTTCTCTGCAAGAATCCAAGTCCGCTTATTACACTGCGTATTCTAAATAGTAATTTGAAAACACACTATCCTTTTGCCTTTTAATTTATTCTATATGTTTGATGTTTTATAACAAAACAAAAAGGAAAAAGAAGGAAAATCAAGTGACATAAGGTTCCTTGTGATTTATATGTTCTTAGAAGATTAGAATTTGGGTAATCTCCTCAAGGTATCATTAATTAGCCTAATAGCGCTTTCAGAAATAGAAACTAGAAATTAAGCAAGAACAGCAAAAAAAAAAAAAAAAGCAGAAATAGAAGAAGTTGGACCAAGAGAATTTTCAAACTTTTCAATGTCGAATGAATTCCACAGTGAAAAAGAAAAGTATTTCGGCTTTGAAAAAGATTTTTTTTTTAGGGGACCGACTCATCCCTTTAAATTCTCCGTAGAATATGAGGCCTCACAATCATATATATATATAATAAAGTCATATTCTCATTCTTATCCCTTCATGTTTTCTCTTTCCTATGTGGCTTAACGAGACGGTAAATAGTTTCCTACGTGGATTGCTCCTTTTTTGTTTAGATAGATATATCAATTCTTATTTCCTATAAGAATTCTTATAGGAATCATATATATATATAATAAAGTCATATTCTCATTCTTATCCCTTCATGTTTTCTCTTTCCTATGTGGCTTAACGAGACGGTAAATAGTTTCCTACGTGGATTGCTCCTTTTTTGTTTAGATAGATATATCAATTCTTATTTCCTATAAGAATTCTTATAGAAACTGGAAAGTAATGCGATATAAATAAAAGAGACATAAATATCTCTATTAGATATATCTCCAAATTCATGCCAATAATTTGTGTACTGCACAGGGAACCGAAGTAAATAAGAATTGTTATCACTACAAGAAGTAGAAAAGTAACTAATTTCAAAAGAAACCATTAATAACAGAAGTCAATATCTGATGTTGGAAATAGGATTTTTAATAAATTTTATTATTAAGTGCATTATCAAGACATAGTGCGTAGCACAAAATTTATGGAAAAAAAAAAAGTTAATTGAATCCAATTAACTATATGTATTTGACCCGTACGGTCAGATATAAATTCCTATTTGAGCACGGATTTATAAATTCCTATAAACCCGTTCATTGTTAATCAAAACATGCAGGTTATATTCATTGCTAGGTTATAGGATTCACAATAAATCTCTGCTCAGATGGTGAGGACTGGGGAGTATTTAGTATATGAACCCACACCATAAGAGTCCATGCACTTAAAGGACTCGATATAGTTGAGATAGTCTTTCAAGTAGGTAAAATCTGTCTTGAAAATGCACTTTTATTTCTTATAAGAATTCTTAATATTATAGGATTCTTATTTCCTATCCAAAGTTACATACTTTAAACAACTTAAAAATCAAGATAAACCTACTTTTAATGTTCTTATCAATATCTCTTTATCTTCTTATCAATTCTTATTTTTTATGCCTACACTACATATAACCTCTAATATATTGATTTCAAGCATCAAATTCATGGTTAGGTATTTTCAGTGCAAGCGGTTGGCACATTAAAGTATCGATTTTAGGTTTCCACTCATCTTAATTATCAGGTACATCTTCTTTCAATACATATTTTTTTAAAAAAAAGGCATGTTGATCTTCAATTGTAAAAGTTTAGTAACATATCTTGAATTTTGTTTTTATTTTTTGTTTTTTTTTATGAACACATAGGATTAGTAATATATCTTGAATTAGTAATAAATTTCTCTTATATTTCACATATTATATCTCACATAATATTTTTGCCTTTAATTTTGATAAATCATTATCAGATTGGTGGAACCGACAACCAATACCAACCTGAAGCATCTTCTTCCCAGATCTCAATTAGTATAACAGATGATTCTAATCAACAACATTTGAATACACTTCATATGAATCATTTATCAGAGGGTTCAACAAAAACCACAGAGGAAGGGAATCTTCATAAAAAGATTTGCATGAGAAGGTAGATTTAATATATTATTTTACTTTCTTAAATTATAATCTTTACGTATTGTTATACATAACCTTGAATGTGATAAATCATTTATTTTTTTATACTTAGTTATCCTGCTTTGCTATCAAGCAGTGATAATGAAAAATTAATAAATGCTGATTTGCACGGACAAATCGAGGAGAATGTTCAAACAGAAGAAAAACAAAAACAAGTTTCTGAAGAGTAGAATATTATTTGATACTATTTACTGCACTTTTTATTTATTTTCAAGTTTTTGAATGTTATGGTATTGTCGAATGTTATTTTTTTCATTTTTGAATTATTATTCACAAAATTAGATGTTCAAATTTATATTATAAGAATACTTTATATTATAATGCGCATATAATAATATACTTAAGAAAGGTTATAATAAAATATACATTAAGTTTGTATTTCATATCGAAATTTTTATAAAATTGACTAAATAGTTTATTATTTTTCGAAGATTCCTGTTCAACGAACGGGTACAAAACTAGTTTTATTTATATTGCTAAAATATGCAGGCCAGTATTAATTAGAAAACACCTGCATTTTCTATTTACCAATCTTTCTTATACTGTAGGGAAAAAGGGCAAAAAGGATAATTCCAAATGCAGTTCCTTACATACCAAAAGAATACAAGAAAATTCACATAGCAGTGGGATATCAATGCCTTTTTTTTAATACAATAAAATCCATATTGCAGTGGGATCTAAAAATTATTTTTAGTTTTTTTTTTATTTTTTGAGTTTGCACTTATGCTAAAATTCCGTTCTTCTTTGAGATATAACTTAGATACTAAAGTTGTTCATGTTATTAGCATTTGTCAACTTCTTATTGGCGGCTGATTTCTTCATATATTGTTGAAAAAAAAAGTCGGAAAAGTGTGATCTTGACGTGGATTATTTCTGCTTATATGGAAGTCCTTTTCGGGTCCAGAAATATATGAGACATTTAAATGTCAACAGTGTTTAGTGAAAATAGGAATGCAAATATAGGTAATTTTATTCTCTTTAAATAAAACAATAATAAAGACAAATGTGGTAATTTTTTTTACTTTTATTTAAATAAGAGCTGCCATCCTAACCTCATGTAAAATATTGTTTGTATAAAAGGGAATGATAATTGAAATTTAGCCTTTGTTGAGAAAAATAACTAAAAAGAAAAATTTTAGTTGTGGTGTGTTATGAATTACTATGAGATATTGGGTGAATTGATTCACGTTTGACTAAGGATGGCAATGGGACGGGGACAGGAGAGCTTACAAATTCCCCCCGCCCCTGTCCCCACCCTGCCTCGCTTCCCCTGAGGGTGCTCCGACGGGGTTAATAAAAATTTATTATATAATTTTATTATAATTAAATTTTAGCAAATAATTAAGTATTAAAATATCAACACATCACCAAATTATTATTCATTGTAATTTTACAATTGAAACTTATAAAAACAATCAAATAAAAGTTATTTGAATACAATTCAACGTGATGAAATAAATACAACTAAAGTAGTCAAGTTTTCACTTATGGCACAAATAAAATCACTAATTCATTATTGTGCTTGTGCTTTTTTTTGATTAAAAAATGTTATTGTATTAAGTGTAATTAGGGATTTAGTATAAATGTATTAGTAAATTTAGTACAACCAATTAATAATTTGTATTAGTACACATATATAATTATTAGTATAATTGATAATATCAATTATATTACATATTCTAATATACATTATATAATACATATAACTAATAATATCATTATCATAAATTTATAACTAATTAAATTATGTATTATATATATAAATATATATTTATTTTTATATATATTTATTTTTTTTAAAACGGGTGGTGGGGCGGGGGTACACTCCCCCGCCCCGTTTCTAAGCGGGGAAAAAAATTCCCCCCACCCCCGCCCCATTAGCCCCCCGCGGGGCACTATTGCCATCCTTACGTTTGATCGATGATTCACATTACCATAATAACAAGTTTCCAATCATGGACATATATGTGAAAAATGAATAAAAGTTTCCTTATAAGAAATAAATATGTCCTCATTTAGATAAGTGACATATTATTGTTTATTAAAAGAATATTTATTTTTCGAAACATTATTTTCTTATCATTTAAAATTTGTATTTTCAAAAATAATTTTTATTGATATGATTTTGAACTTCATTATCCACTACAAGAGAACAGGCTTCTCGCAACATTTCCCCATCATTTTCGTGGTAAATTGTATATATTTAAAGTTTTATTGAAGTACAAATTATGGGGGACAAAATGCAATTAAAGATTTTTGGAACTTATATAGTATATGTTCCCCCTAATTTGACCTTGTATAAATTAAGCATGCTGAAAGGCGATTTAAGTGGCAAATCCAGTACGTATGTTTTGTAATTAACTTTTTTAAAAGCAATTGGAAGATGATATTACAAACATTATAGGCCAATTTGAATGTATAATTCTGCAAATGACAGGCCATGCTATACTCGCGCTGAGACAGACATTTCATCGGTTACACGAGAATGAGAATCAACTTATTTTTTGGGATGGCTTTTAAAGAATCAACAAAAACAGAAAAGCCAAACCCTCAAAAAAGGATTTATAGTCTTTCAAAAAGAAAGAAAAAAAAAAGAAGAAAGACAAAATTAAACTCTGGCTATTTTTGTAGTACCATCACTTTTAACACATTACCACCCAGAAACCCGTTTGAAGGGATCCACGCCATACGGCCCTTCAATTTAGTAAATAAGTAGTTAATATGCAGTACCTTCAATTTAGTAAGTAACTTGTGTCCAAGAAAAAAACACATTAAGTGATTAATATGCAGTTCAAACGGGCAACGGCCATTCAATTTAGTATGAAGTTTCCTGATCTGACCAATTTTGGAATTAGATTAACTAAGAGATGAAATGAATAACCATCTTACAGAAGTCAAATCACATGACAAATTGCATTTGCCAACACAAGTCGAGACGTAATTGAGAAAATTTTATCCCAAGTCGAAAGAGTTGTTAGTCTGTATTAACAAAGTAGTCTAATTAGGGGAAGGAAAAATTGGATGATATGGAGTGAAAGAGTGGACATGAAAAATTTTGAATTCGAAATTCCTCACTTCCTCAAGAATAAAAAGAAATGTGGTCTAACTTATTGCCTAGTTGTCGTCCAATTAGAAGACTAATCTAACTTTGCAACAAAATTTATCATGCATTGTTCCTACTTTTCAATCTGCTTTACGTGTGGTGTGGGATTCACAAATCACAGTCCAACTTCGATTAGACGATACAGGATGAAGGAGAAATGATTAGTCATATGATTGAAATGATCACATCTGAACTTCGATTTTGTGGACAAATCAACAACATCTGATTGATAATAATGTTGACATGAAAGTCAAAAACTATAGTTCACATCATTTCAAGTGAAAATTCATACGGCTTTGAATAGTCTCCAAACATGAAAACATTTCTTTTACTTTCTCTAATTTTTGACTATTTCAACATGCAATGGTCGATATATATAAATCTACAATCCCATTACTTATGCTACAGATCTTCGAATCAAATTTCATTATTCTAAGACTGTTTGAGCTAGCATGGAAGGTGTTTGGCTATACTACCTTGCTCTTGCCTATATTCTTTTTTTTCTCGGGTTCAAGCTTTTATACAAGAGGTCTGTGCCAAACCTGCCACCAAGTCCGACACCGACATTTCCCATCATAGGACATCTTCATCTCCTAAAACCACCACTCTACAGAACTTTCCACAGCCTTTCTCTAAAATATGGTCCCATAATTTCTCTCCAATTCGGCAACCGCCTTGTAGTGGTGGTGTCTTCACCATCACTGGTGGAGGAATGCTTCACCAAGAATGATATCGTGCTCGCCAACCGCCCTCAATTCCTCATAGGCAAATACTTGGGCTACAATCACACCGGCATAGGGAGCTCACGATACGGTGATCATCTGAGGAATCTTCGGCGGTTGTGTGCCATGGAAATATTCTCTACTAGTCGTTTGAACATGTTCTTGTCCATCAGGAAAGACGAAATCAGGCGCTTGCTTATCAAACTGTCTGAAAACTCACTCCAGAATTTTGCCAAGGTTGAATTGAAGTCTAAATTATCTGAGCTCTCGTTCAATATTATTATGAGGATGGTTTCTGGTAAACGATATTTTGGCATAGATGAAGGTGAAGAAAACCATGAAGCAAAGCTGTTTAGGGACCTGATCAAAGAGGTTCTCAAACGTGCTGGTGCATCAAACCCTGGAGATTTTTTGCCATTCTTAAGGTGGATAGATTTCCAGAACTATGAGAAGAACTTGGCTAAAATTACTGCTAAAGTAGATGCTTTCTTGGAGGGATTAATAGATGAGCATCGCGCTCATAACAAAGATGCAAATACGATGATTGATCATCTGCTTTCTTTTCAAGAATCACAGCCAGAGTACTACACCAACGAAATTATTAAGGGCATCATACTGGTAAATATAGTGCTCTATTTTTCTTATAATTACTTACTGCATTTTATGTTTGAATATGTATAACCAAATATTCCTTAGCCTAATCGAACTTAGAGCAGGAGGGTTCAAATTGTTAAAAAATAAAGAGGGGGATCGATCGTAGAGAATTTTTTAAATATGAACAGTTGAAAAGAAGGTGCACTCTCCCTGGTCCACCGCCAAGAAAAGTACATAAACAACAATAAGAAGAAATCAACTAAAAAACGAATAAAATTTTCAGTATCTTTTTTTCCTTCTTGAGAACAAAAAAAAATCTTAGTAGTGTTAATATACCGAAAATGAAAAAAAAAATTTAATTGTTGTCATTTTTGTATTTGGTATTATGAGGGAAAATTTGTCATAAGCATGCATCTAATTAATTTTTATAATAATGCTTTTATATCAAAAATTCAAATAATTATAAATAGAACATGGGAGAGCTACCTTATGCATCGATTTAGGTTTAATATAAACATCTCGAAATAATTAAAACTGCCATTTAATTAGTCACAAACATTGATTACTCTTTTGGCTATTAATTGTAGGCCCTGCTCAACGCTGGGACAGACACTTCAGCAGTGACAATGGAATGGGCCTTGTCCCAATTGCTCAATAATCCTGAGGTGTTGGAGAAAGCTAGAGCTGAGCTGGAAACTCAAGTAGGAACTGATCGATTAATTGAAGAACATGACTTGGCCAATCTTCCTTACCTTCACAACATCATCTTAGAAACTTTTCGATTGTGTCCAGCAGGACCAATGTTAGTACCACATGAGTCATCTGAGGATTGTAACATTGGAGGATACAGCATTCCGCGAGGCACGATGCTGCTTGTCAATGCCTGGGCAATTCACAGGGATCCTAAAGTTTGGGATGATCCAGAAAGCTTTAAACCTGAAAGATTTGAAGGGGTTGAAATTGCACCCTCGAAGCTGTTGCCCTTTGGGATGGGAAGGCGATCTTGTCCTGGTGCTGGCCTTGCACAGCGGGTGATCGGTGTAGCATTGGGATCTTTGATTCAGAGTTTTGAATGGAAAAGAATTGGTGAGGACAGAATTGATTTGTCTGAAGGGAAAGGATTGACTATGCCCAAAGCTGAGCCATTGGAAGCTATGTGCAAAGCTCGCACCATCATTAACATGATTGTTCAAGAAGATGCATCAAGTGCCTAATTTTATTTTTGGTGACCAGGGGGTCAAACTTTACAACTTAGATGAGTTAAAAATAGATTTACGTTGTAAAACTAATAATACAAACTAAGAAGAGTGAAGAATAAAGAGACTAAAATAGAGACAAAGAAATAGTAGGACTATATCTGTCATTCACTTGTACTTCTGAAGATTACAAATGACGCTTGTAGTCTTCTATTTATTGGTGTTATAAGACCAAAGGTATATGCACTAATATCTATATATATAAGTATTGCTGGGGAGATTTTAGCGGAGGTCTCCTGGATGGCTTCCAAATCTCCCATACTTTTTTTTGTGGATTTTTTTATTTATTTTAATACATAAATTCAATTAAAAAGTTTGAAATAGTGATGTACAACTAATGTATGTCAACTCAAATTTAAAATTTAAAACTTTTGCACTTTAAATGAGTGCTTAATAAATCATTTAGGTGAAGTATAGGTGTAGAAACTATGGCCTGTCAACCTACAAGGAGAAATCATGAAATTTACCCACATGCTTTAGCACCAAGAACAAATATTGCAAGTGTAATCGCAAGATAGCTGTAAAGATTTTTAGAGTTAAAAAAAATCTAGACAAATTGTTGTTTGGTGTATCAATTTGGTGTATTAATTTCTTAGGGTGAACAAATATTTGGCATATCAATTGATACTATTTTGTAATTGCAGGTTATTGTTCATTATAAAAAAATTTCCAACAGTTGTTTTCATTAATTAGTTACCAACAATTAATTAGTGACCTAATTACTTAATTATCATATATTAATTTTCGATAAGACACAATATCTTATGGTATATGAGTAATTTTTTTCCAATGTGATGTAAGCAATTGGACATACAATGCTATCAAGAGAGGTTAGTGATATTTTATAAACCTTAGGGGAGGTGAATGAAATTGTTAGAAACCTCAAGGGAAGTTTATGAAATTATCCTTTTATTTATTCTTCAAGATTAGTTGGTACAGAGGAATGATGCAGTCTACTCACAATAAAATATGCGAGGCTCGAATCTACTGGGGGAAAAAAGTTGTGATACTGAGATGCAAATTAGTTCATCAAAGTTTGTGAACTAAACATTATGTAATAACTTGTACTAACTCGAGATAATCCACGAACGAGTTGGATGATTGGACCTGCCTAATTTCTATATTTGCTGATAATCTACACTTAGGAACACGTCATAATTTTGTAGAAGTATAATGATATAATCTCTAAAAGTTTTGCATGAAATCCAGATTTGGAGAATTATATATATATATATATATATGTGTGTGTGTGTGTGTGTGTGTGTGTCTGCATGTGTGTATGCACGTACCCTTACAAATTCTGAAATGTTAATGATTGATAAAATCAAAAGGGAAAATGACCAATTTCGTTTATAAACTTTTTTCTAAAGTTGATTTAATCTCTAACTTTTATTCCTGACCAATTTAATACATGAATTTAATTTTCGAATCCAATTAAGACTTTCTAGGCGGAGCCACCATCTAAAAGCAGTTTGGCTCCTAATTTAACAATTAATCAAAGGCATTTTAAAACTTTGGATTATCTCCTCTCTCCACTACCAACCTCCATCACCAACCACCCACCTCCTCCTTCCCCTCCTATCCTTCTCCTTTCACCTCTCTCTCCTCACCCTCTTTCCCCCACCTTTGAGTTTACATTGTAATTGAGAAAGTTGAAGAGAGAAATCTGCAAATGCTTTCTGGCTCAAGTAAAAATAGCATAAATATGCAAATTTTATCACATTTGCTACCATTATGGCTTGGCTGATGGAGAAAAGAAGACCCCAGCCATTTGCACAATCGTTGCTGGAGCATTTTTTAGCTAAAATTGGTGCACTGTCATAGTCATCACTCCGGCCTTTTGCTGATGTCCTCTGCTTTCATACTAATAGATTTCACAATTTCTGAAAATCATCTTTGTTTTTCTACAAATTTGAGCCCACACAAAAAGATAGCTTTGTCTAGCTCACTCACAAATTCGTACAAAATTCATGCTGTATCGTCCAAGAATACTTCAAAATTTTCATGACGGAGTTTAGTGACTTACAGAGTTTAGAAATACAAGAATTTTTTATATTTGAACAAATGAAATTCGAGGACCCCTAATCCCGCAGCTCTTGACTTCTCGCTGGCTCATTTGAACTCTGCAAGCTAGATAAGTCTGTAGAGGTGTAAGATGATTTGAATTTGTCAAACACATTTCAAAACAAATTGCTTGTGCTGCTGTAAGACCCCGTGGAACTGGTAGCTAGTAGAAAGGGTCTATGTATCAGTTGTCGGAATGCATTTTGAATTTGTTGAATGCCTTTTCATTTGTTGGAATGGATGATGTGAGGTGAATATTCTTGAGTAACTCTCAGCACGAGAACATTGAGGAGGGGAAGGAAGTGGAGGCAATGGCGGCGATGGCAAGGAGAGGTGAGGCAGGGGAAGGGTTAAAAAGTTTATTAAAAATTTTGAAAATACCTTAAAACAGTTTTAAATTTTAAAAATATTTCAAAAATTAATGATTTTGTTAATTTACTCAGTTTGATTACAATTCATACATGAAGTTCCCAAATACCCTTATTTAACTGTTGAATTAGAAATCCGATTGTTTTTAGGTGATGGCGCCTCCGCAAAAGAACTTAATTGGATTCAAAAATTAAATTTAAGGAGCAAATTGGCCAGGAATAAAAGTTAGGGACTAAATCAACTTTAGAAAAAAGTTTAGGGATGAAATTGGTCTTTTTCCCTAAATCAAAATGTCTAGGCAATTTGAATGCAATACGAAAAGAGATGTAAATTTAATTCACATGCTAAATTGAAAAGGAGAAAAAAGCACAAAATGCTTTTAAACTGTAATCTTCAACAAAACAATACATTTGACTAAGAAAAGTTCAAAAGAAAAAGGAAAAAAGTGGGTATATGGAGTCAGTCACGGACTCATGGGCGTACAAATACAATAGAATTCTAAAGTATGCGAGGATTTCCTGGACAAGATTTAGCAAGAAATACTGGAGGACAAATATGTAGGCTTGGTACATGTGCTTTTTCACTTTCATGGCTTGTGGTTCACAAGAACTTTTTCTTTGGTCACCCTTCAAGACAGCATCTGTAGCAGTATTAAGCAGCAGGGTTAGTTGTACGTTCGGTTCAATTGTGAAAATCAAATATTCAGCATGTGTTAAGGGTCCATTTAAAATATAATTTGTGTTCACTGAGTTAAATTGTCAATATGAGGAGGCCATTACATAGAAAGTACCAGTTTTTTTTCCTTTCCGGATGATCTTCCCTACATTACAGATTTTGAAGGAACAACGTTCATTCGGTCAAGTAGTAATGATCATAATATCCCTCAAGTGAGGTTTTTAGTTCGAGTCTTGTGAATAGACTAATAAAGAAAATACACCATTAGGAGAACTACTTCTCGAAAAAGGTCCGACATTTGACCTAAGATTAGTTGGGGCTTAATGCGGTCACGAGGCATTGAGGGTTTACACAATTAAAAATAGGTTTCGAGGAAAAAAAGAAAAAAAAATTCCAAATGAAGTAAGTGACTTAGGCAGTGAAAGAAAATAACAAGGTAAGGAAATTAATACCTCTTAAATAAGGTTTTTGGTTCGAGTCTTTTGAATAGAGAAAATAACATAAGGAGAACTACTCCTTGAAAGAGGTCCGACACTACTTGACCTAACATTAGTTGGGGCTCAATGTGGTCACTAGACATTAAGGGGTTTACACTTAAAAATAAATTTCGAGGGAATAAAAAAGAAAAAAAAAATTCCAAATGGAAGTAACTAAGTAAGTGCCTTAGATAGTGGAAGAAAATAACAAAATCCTTATAGGAATCCAAGATTTTTTTTTTTTTGGATCTAGAAACCGAATTTAGTTCATGTCATCTCGTGGTTGTGCTAAAATTCCGTTCTGCTTCGAGATAACTTAATTACTAAAGTTTTTCATGTTATTAGCATTTATCGCCAGCTTGTTATTGGCTGCTTTGCATTTTCCACAGGGCTGTACCATTCTGCTTTGCATATTTCTTGTACTTATTGCACAAATTTCTGCAAGAAAAGAGGCCGAAGTCGGGAGAAATTTTCCACAGGGCCGAAGTTGGTTGAAAGTTTACTTCAATTTTGAGAAGTCGGGAGACGGTGATGCTCAAACGATAATCAAAGCTATAGACCATGATCCATATGAAACAAGGAAGCATGTAAGAAAGCAGAAATATATTAAAATAATAATAATAATAATAATAATGAAATGGAATTAAAAGTCTCCAAACAGATCACACATTTTTTCGATTTTGGAAAAGTAAGAGGTACACCAATTTATACAAACACAGAGGAGATTCATAGTACCATTTTGACACAAAGAAAGATCTTGAAGTTCACTTTTATTACAACCGTATAAGATATAACTTCAGCTGCCAAGCAATAGATATTTTGGCCAAGATGAAGAAAATAATGAGGCAAAGTTATTTGGGAGATACCCTACCATTAGAAAGCTGTATTATGAGGTAAAGTTGTTTGGTAGATATCGTGCCATTATTAAGGTGTATAGACTATAGAGGGTTTGTTTTGATTAATTAACAAACCACCACTTGAATAGTTATAGCTAGATCAGGGGCCGGTTTATTGTCCAATTTCAGTTATCTTCTTCACTGATGTCAACAATGGATGAAGAAAACAAGAAGTACATCACGGCTGAAGAGCTGCAGAAGCATAGCCTGGTTACATTGTTGTTTTCAATTTGCGTCTGCGGTGTGTTGTATAGCAACAATTTCTGGATACGTATGTTTTTGGTCCTTGTTGAGGTTCTCGCGGGTGCTGGTGACTTTCTTGGGTCATGATTCCGGACATTATCCAGTCATGACCACCAGAGGATTCAATAAGTTAGCCCAATTCCTCACCAGCAATTGCCTTATTGGAATCAGCATTGGTTGGTGGAAATGGACACATAACGCCTACCACGTTGCGTGCAACAGCCTTGACCAGGACCCGGATCTTCAGCATTTGCCTATTTTCACAGTCTCTGCAAGGTTCTTTAGGTCGCTGACTTCTTGATTTTATGGATCGCTTTTGATTCAATAGCAAGATTTCTTGTCAGTTATCAGCATTTCACATTTTACCCAAGAATGGTCGTTGCAAGAATAAATCTTTATCCGCAGACTCTCTTCTTGTTGTTTTAAAAAGAAAAGTGTCTGACAGGGCATTGAACATTTTGGGCATCTTTGTTTTCTGGACATGGTTCCCTCTGCTGATCTCATGCCTTCCCAATTGGCAAGAAAGGATATTGTTTGTGCAGGCAAGCTTCTTTGTAACTGCTTTCCAACATATTCAGTTCTGTTTGCACCGTTTCACGACAAACACCTATGTGGTCCTCAAGGGAGCGACTGGTTTCAGAAACAGACCGGTGGCACCATTGACATCTTTTGCCCTTCTTGGATGGATTGGGTCTACGGCAGATTGCATTTCCAGCTTGAGCATCATTTGTTCCCCAGGTTGCCAAGGTGCCATCTCAGGAGAATTTCGCCCCCGGTCCAGGACCTCTGCAAGAAGCACAATTTGCCTTACAGAAGTTATGGCTTCTATCAGGCCAATTTGACGACAATCAAGACTCTCAGTCTCAGGGCTGCAGCATTGCAGGCGTCCGATCTCACCAACCCTGTTCCACAGAATTTGCTCTGGGAAGCTTTCAACACTCTTGGCTGAGGATTTGACGGATGCATTGAATCTGTTCTTTCTTTTTCATTATATAGTTCGTTATCCAAGTAGGTCAGTTTCCTATCTTCTTGGTCATACGATTTATTCCGGAAAACACTGGTAGTAAAATAAATGTGAGGAGGTAAAAGTTTGCATTCACTTCGGCATTCTATTCTTCCGTATTGGTTATACATCAAGAACTGTGCTATAAACACTTATAAAACATAATTCAATACTTATACTCCAGTTAGCCAGCTCCCCTGTTCTGATTACGGTGCATGCAATGTAAGGGAGTTGACAAGAAGTTCTTGATGCAAATGAAAGTTTTTTTACTTGAGAAAAAAAATAAACATATTAAGGTGTAGAGATTACCAAAGCTATGAGAATAAATTGACTGGGGAAGGAGGAAAACTAGATGCTTTCTTGGAAGTTTTAATTGATGAGAAGAAAAAGTAACACCATGATCGATCATCTGGTTTCTCTGCAAGAATCCAAGTCCGCTTATTACACTGCATATTCTAAATAGTAATTTGAAAACACACTATCCTTTTGCCTTTTAATTTATTCTATATGTTTGATGTTTTATAACAAAACAAAAAGGAAAAAGAAGGAAAATCAAGTGACATAAGGTTCCTTGTGATTTATATGTTCTTAGAAGATTAGAATTTGGGTAATCTCCTCAAGGTATCATTAATTAGCCTAATAGCGCTTTCAGAAATAGAAACTAGAAATTAAGCAAGAACAAAAAAAAAAAAAAAAAAAGCAGAAATAGAAGAAGTTGGACCGAGAGAATTTTCAAACTTTTCAATGTCGAATGAATTCCACAGTGAAAAAGAAAAGTATTTCGGCTTTGAAAAAGATTTTTTTTTTAGGGGACCGACTCATCCCTTTAAATTCTCCGTAGATTATGAGGCCTCACAATCATATATATATATATATATATATATATATAATAAAGTCATATTCTCATTCTTATCCCTTCATGTTTTCTCTTTTCTATGTGGCTTAACGAGACGGCAAGTAGTTTCCTACTGGATTGCTCCTTTTTTGTTTAGATAGATATATCAATTCTTATTTCCTATAAGAATTCTTATAGGAACTGGAAAGTAATGCGATATAAATAAAAGAGACATAAATATCTCTATTAGATATATCTCCAAATTCATGCCAATAATTTGTGTACTGCATAGGGAACCGAAGTAAATAAGAATTGTTATTACTACAAGAAGTAGAAAAGTAACTAATTTCAAAAGAAACCATTAATAACAGAAGTCAATATCTGATGTTGGAAATAGGATTTTTAATAAATTTTATTATTAAGTGCATTATCAAGACATAGTGCGTAGCACGAAATTTATGGAAAAGAAAAAGTTAATTGAATCCAATTAACTATATGTATTTGACCCGTACGATCAGATATAAATTCCTATTTGAGCACGGATTTATAAATTCCTATAAACCCGTTCATTGTTAATCAAAACATGCAGGTTATACTCATTGCTAGGTTATAGGATTCACAATAAATCTCTGCTCAGATGGTGGGGACTGGGGAGTATTTAGTATATGGACCCACACCATAAGAGTCCATGCACTTAAAGACTCGATATAGTTGAGATGGTCTTTCAAGTAGGTAAAATCTGTCTTGAGAATGCACTTTTATTTCTTATAAGAATTCTTAATATTATAGGATTCTTATTTCCTATCCAAAGTTACATACTTTAAACAACTTAAAAATCAAGATAAACCTACTTTTAATGTTCTTATCAATTCTTATTTTTTATGCCTACACTACATATAACCTCTAATATATTGATTTCAAGCATCAAATTCATGGTTAGGTATTTTCAGTGCAAGCTATGGGTGTGCAAAATCGAAAAATTTCGATTTACCGACCGAATTCGAATTGAATTCGGAATTTTTGAAATCGATAAATCGGAAATCGGAATCGAATTCGGGTTTTCCGAATTCATATATTTCGAATTTGGTTCGAATTCGGTAATGGAGATTTTCAAATCGGAATTTCCGATTTCGAATTCACAATTCGAAATCGGAATTCGAATTCCGATTTCGATTTCAAATTCGTTTTTAATATATAAATATATTTTTTATACATGTAATATAAAATTTATACTATATAATATTATATAAAATTTATATAATATAATATAATATAATATAAAATTTATATAAATATTAATATATATTTTATATAATATTATATTATATTATATTATATTATATAATAATATATAAATTTTTCCGAATTCGGTGAAATCGGTGAAATCGGAATTTACCGAATTCCGAATTGAATTCGGTACGAATTCGAATTCGGAATTGGTGAATTCGAAATCGAATTCGGTCGAATTATCAGATACCAAAATTTCAAAAAATTCCGAATTCAAACTATCGAATTACCGATTTCGAATTCGATGCACACCCCTAGTGCAAGCGATTGGCACATTAAAGTATCGATTTTAGATTTCCACTCATCTTGATTATCAGGTACATCTTCTTTCAATACATATTTTTTTTAAAAAAAAGGCATATTGATCTTCAATTGTAAAAGTTTAGTAACATATCTTGAATTTTGTTTTTATTTTTTATTTTTTTTATGAACACATAGGATTAGTAATATATCTTGAATTAGTAATAAATTTCTCTTATATTTCACATATTATATCTCATATAATATTTTTGCCTTTAATTTTGATAAATCATTATCAGATTGGTGGAACCGACAACCAATACCAACATGAAGCATCTTCTTCCCAGATCTCAATTAGTATAACAGATGATTCTAATCAACAACATTTGAATACACTTCATATGAATCATTTATCAGAGGGTTTAACAAAAACCACAGAGGAAGGGAATCTTCATAAAAAGATTTGCATGAGAAGGTAGATTTAATATATTATTTTACTTTCTTAAATTATAATCTTTACGTATTGTTATACACAACCTTGAATGTGATAAATTATTTATTTTTTTATACTTAGTTATCCTGCTTTGCTATCAAGCAGTGATAATGAAAATTAATAAATGCTGATTTGCACGGACAAATCGAGGAGAATGTTCAAACAGAAGAAAAACAAAAATAAGTTTCTGAAGAGTAGAATATTATTTGATACTATTTACTGCACTTTTTATTTATTTTCAAGTTTTTGAATGTTTTGGTATTGTCGAATGTTATTTTTTTTATTTTTGAATTATTATTCACAAAATTAGATGTTCGAATTTATATTATAAGAATACTTTATATTATAATGCGCATATAGTAATATACTTAAGAAAGGTTATAATAAAATATACATTAAGTTTGTATTTCATATCGAAATTTTTATAAAATTGACTAAATAGTTTATTATTTTTCGAAGATTCCTGTTCAACAAACGGGTACAAAACTAGTTTTATTTATATTGCTAAAATATGCAGGCCAGTATTAATTAGAAAACACCTGCATTTTCTATTTACCAATCTTTCTTATACTGTAGGGAAAAAGGTCAAAAAGGATAATTCCAAATGCAGTTCCTTACATACCAAAAGAATACAAGAAAATTCACATAGCAGTGGGATATAAATGCCTTTTTTTTAATACAATAAAATCCATATTGCAGTGGGATCTAAAAATTATTTTTAGTTTTTTTTTTATTTTTTGAGTCTAAAATTCTGTTCTTCTTTGAGATATAACTTAGATACTAAAGTTGTTCATGTTATTAGCATTTGTCAACTTCTTATTGGCGGCTGATTTCTTCATATATTGTTGAAAAAAAAAGTCGGAAAAGTGTGATCTTGACGTGGATTATTTCTGCTTATATGGAAGTCCTTTTCGGGTCCAGAAATATATGAGACATTTAAAAGTCAACAGTGTTTAGTGAAAATAGGAATGCAAATAAAGGTAATTTTATTCTCTTTAAATCAAACAATAATAAAGACAAATGTGGTAATTTTTTTTACTTTTATTTAAATAAGAGCTGCCATCCTAACCTCATGTAAAATATTGTTTGTATAAAAGGGAATGATAATTGAAATTTAGCCTCTGTTGAGAAAAATAACTAAAAAGAACAATTTTAGTTGTGGTGTGTTATGAATTACTATGAGATATTGGGTGAATTGATTCACGTTTGACTAAGGATGGCAATGGGGCGGGGGACGGGAGAGCTTACAAATTCCCCCCGCCCCTGTCCCCGCCCTGCCTCGCTTCCCCCTGCGGGTGCCCCGACGGGGTTAATAAAAATTTGTTATATAATTTTATTATAGTTAAATTTTAGCAAATAATTAAGTATTAAAATATCAACACATTACCAAATTATTATTCATTGTAATTTCACAATTGAAACTTATAAAAACAATCAAATAAAAGTTATTTGAATACAATTCAACGTAATGAAATAAATACAACTAAAGTAGTCAAGTTTTCACTTATGGCACAAATAAAATCACTATTTCATTATTGTGCTTGTGGTTTTTTTGATTAAAAAATGTTATTGTATTAAGTGTAATTAGGGATTTAGTATAAATGTATTAGTAAATTTAGTATAACCAATTAATAATTTGTATTAGTACACATATATAATTATTAGTATAATTGATAATATCAATTATATTACATATACTAATATACATTATATAATACATATAACTAATAATATTATTTCATAAATTTATAACTAATTAAATTATGTATTATATATATAAATATATATTTATTTTTTTTAAAGCGGGTGGTGGGGCGGGGGTACACTCCTCCGCCCCGTTTCTAAGCGGGGAAAAAAATTCCCCCCGCCCCATTAGCCCCCCGCGGGGCACTATTGCCATCCTTACATTTGATGATTCACATTACCATAATAACAAGTTTCCAATCATGGACATATATGTGAAAAATGAATAAAAGTTTCCTTATAAGAAATAAATATGTCCTCATTTAGATAAGTGACATATTATTGTTTATTAAAAGAATATTTATTTTTCGAAACATTATTTTCTTATCATTTAAATTTTGTATTTTCAAAAATAATTTTTATTGATATGATTTTGAACTTCATTATCCACTACAAGAGAACAGGCTTCTCGCAACATTTCCCTATCATTTTCGTGGTAAATTGTATATATTTAAAGTTTTATTGAAGTACAAATTATGGGGGACAAAATGCAATTAAAGATTTTTGGAACTTATATAGTATATGTTCCCCCTAATTTGACCTTGTATAAATTAAGCATGCTGAAAGGCGATTTAAGTGGCAAATCCAGTACGTATGTTTTGTAATTAACTTTTTTAAAAGCAATTGGAAGATGATATTACAAACATTATTGGCCAATTTGAATGTATAATTCTGCAAATGACAGGCCATGCTATACGCTGAGACAGACATTTCATCGGTTACACGAGAATGAGAATCAACTTATTTTTTGGGATGGCTTTTAAAGAATCAAAAAAAACAGAAAAGCCAAACCCTCAAAAAAGGATTTATAATCTTTCAAAAAGAAAGAAAAAAAAAAGAAGAAAGGCAAAATTAAACTCTGGCTATTTTTGTAGTACCATCACTTTTAACACATTACCACCCAGAAACCCGTTTGAAGGGATCCACGCCATACGGCCCTTCAATTTAGTAAATAAGTAGTTAATATGCAGTACCTTCAATTTAGTAAGTAACTTGTGTCCAAGAAAAAAACACATTAAGTGATTAATATGCAGTTCAAACGGGCAACGGCCATTCAATTTAGTATGAAGTTTCCTGATCTGACCAATTTTGGAATTAGATTAACTAAGAGATGAAATGAATAACCATCTTACAGAAGTCAAATCACATGACAAATTGCATTTCCCAACACAAGTCGAGACGTAATTGAGAAAATTTTATCCCAAGTCGAAAGAGTTGTTAGTCTGTATTAACAAAGTAGTCTAATTAGGGGAAGGAAAAATTGGATGGTATAGAGTGAAAGAGTGTACGTGAAAAATTTCGAATTCAAAATTCCTCACTTCGTCGAAAATAAAAAAAAAATGTGGTCTAACTTATTGCCTAGTTGTCGTCCAATTAGAAGACTAATCTAACTTTGCAACAAAATTTATCATGCATTGTTCCTACTTTTTCAATCTGCTTTACGTGTGGTGTGGGATTCACAAATCACAGTCCAACTTCGATTAGACGATACAGGATGAAGGAGAAATGATTAGTCATATGATTGAAATGATCACATCTGAACTTCGATTTTGTCGACAAATCAACAACATCTGATTGATAATAATGTTGACATGAAAGTCAAAAACTATAGTTCACATCATTTAAAGTGAAAATTCATACGGCTTTGAATAGTCTTCAAACATGAAAACTTTTCTTTTACTTTCTCTAATTTTTCACCATTTCAGCATCCAAGGGTCGATATATATATAAATCTACAATCCCATTACTTATGCTACAGATCTTCGAATCAAATTTCATTATTCTAAGACTATTTGAGCTAGCATGGAAGGTGTTTGGCTATACTACCTTGCTCTTGCCTATATTTTTTTTTTCTCGGGTTCAAGCTTTTATACAAGAGGTCTGTACCAAACCTCCCACCAAGTCCAACACCGACGTTTCCCATTATAGGGCATCTCCATCTCCTAAAACCACGACTCTACAGAACTTTCCACAGCCTTTCTCTAAAATATGGTCCCATAATTTCTCTACAATTCGGCAACCGCCTTGTAGTGGTGGTGTCTTCACCATCACTGGTGGAGGAATGCTTCACCAAGAATGATATCGTGCTCGCCAACCGCCCTCAATTCCTCATAGGCAAATACTTGGGCTACAATCACACCTTTATAGGGAGCTCACAATATGGTGATCATCTGAGGAATCTTCGGCGGTTGTTTGCCATCGAAATATTCTCCACCAGTCGTTTGAACATGTTCTTGTCCATCAGGAAAGACGAAATCAGGCGCTTGCTTATCAAACTGTCTGAAAACTCACTCCAGAATTTTGCCAAGGTTGAATTGAAGTCTAAATTATCTGAGCTCTCGTTCAATATTATTATGAGGATGGTTTCTGGTAAACGATATTTTGGCATAGATGAAGATGAAGAAAACCATGAAGCAAAGCTGTTTAGGGACCTGATCAAAGAGGTTTTCAAACGTGCTGGTGCATCAAACCCTGGAGATTTTTTGCCATTCTTAAGGTGGATAGATTTCCAGAACTATGAGAAGAACTTGGCTAAAATTACTGCTAAAGTAGATGCTTTCTTGGAGGGATTAATAGATGAGCATCGCGCTCATAACAAAGATGCAAATACGATGATTGATCATCTGCTTTCTTTTCAAGAATCACAGCCAGAGTACTACACCAACGAAATTATTAAGGGCATCATACTGGTAAATATAGTGCTCTATTTTTCTTATAATTACTTGCTGCATTTTATGTTTGAATATGTATAACCAAATATTCCTTAGCCTAATCGAACTTAGAGCAGGAGGGTTCAAATTGTTAAAAAATAAAGAGGGGGATCGATCGTAGAGAATTTTTTAAATATGAACAGTTGAAAAGAAGGTGCACTCTCCCTGGTCCACCGCCAAGAAAAGTACATAAACAACAATAAGAAGAAATCAACTAAAAAACGAATAAAATTTTCAGTATCTTTTTTTTCCTTCTTGAGGACAAAAAAAAAATCATAGTAGTGTTAATATACCGGAAATGAAAAAAAAAAATAATTGTTGTCATTTTTGTATTTGGTATATATTATGAGGGAAAATTTGTCATAAGCATGCATCTAATTAATTTTTGTGATAATTCTTTTATATCAAAAATTCAAATAATTATAAATAGAACATGGGAGAGCTACCTTATGCATCCATTTAGGTTTAATATAAACATCTCGAAATAATTAAAAGTGCCATTTAATTAGTCACAAACATTGATTACTCTTTTGGCTATTAATTGTAGGTCATGCTCGACGCTGGGACAGACACTTCAGCAGTGACAGTGGAATGGGCCTTGTCCCATTTGCTCAATAATCCTGAGGTGTTGGAGAAAGCTAGAGCTGAGCTGGAAACTCAAGTAGGAACTGATCGATTAATTGAAGAACATGACTTGGCCAATCTTCCTTATCTTCATAACATCATCTTAGAAACTTTTCGATTGTGTCCAGCAGCACCAATGTTAGTACCACATGAGTCGTCCGAGGATTGTAACATTGGAGGATACAACATTCCGCGAGGCACGATGTTGCTTGTCAATGCCTGGGCAATTCACAGGGACCGAAATACTTGGGATGATCCCAAGAGCTTTAAACCTGAAAGATTTGAAAGGGTTGAAATTGCACCCTCAAAGCTGTTGCCCTTTGGGATGGGAAGGCGGTCTTGTCCTGGTGCTAGCCTTGCACAGTGGGTGATCGGTGTTGCATTGGGATCTTTGGTTCAGAGTTTTGAATGAAAAAGAATTGGCGAGGACAGAATTGATTTGTCTGAAGGGAAAGGATTGACTATGCCCAAAGCTGAGCCATTGGAAGCTATGTGCAAAGCTCGCACCATCATTAGCAAGATTGTTCAAGAAGATGCATCAAGTGCCTTTTTTTTTTTTTGATCACCAGGGGGTCAAACTTCACAACTTAGATGAGTTAAAAATAGATTTACGCTGTAAAACTAATAATACAAACTAAGAAGAGTGAAGAATAAAGAGATTAAAATAGAGACAAAGAAATAGTAGGACTATATCTGTCATTCACTTGTATTTCCGATGGTTACAAATGAGGCTTGTAGTCTTCTATTTATTGGTGTTATAAGACCAAAAGTATATGCACTAATATCATTATCATTACTATATAAAAAGTGTAATGAGTCTTGGCAATAGAGAGTATAAGTGTAAGCATATTTTGATCTTAGTTTTTGTTATGCCTAAATTACCCTTATGTCTTTTAATTAAAGTTATTGCATTTCAATCACGACACTAATAAGAAAAATGAAAAGTTTCAATAAATTACATCTAAAAAATGTTGGTAATTAAAATTAAAAACTGCCCGTTTACAACTATATTCACCAATAATATTCTTCATCTCTAATTATTGTATGTGTTAAAATTATTTCCAATTATTATATTTTTATGTGTTAAAATTAAAACTAAGTATGATTTATATACATATTGGTTTAGAAGAAAATCAAGATTAATATGACGACAAAAGGTTATAAACAGTCAATGAAAAGACAAAAGGTTAAATTGATGATTAAATTCACTATATTATGGCATATTGGCTAAGAAAACTTCAAAAAATTATCGATAACTATAAAAATATAACAGAAAATGTATAGAATTATTGAAATTGATAAAAATTTGTTGTATCCAAATCGTAATGTTTTAGTATGTATTTTGCTCAAGTTTTGTTGTATACACTTTACTATCACAATTAAAGTAAAATATGCAATAACTTAGTTTAAATATGACAATCTTCCATCTTTAGAGTTTAATAAACTTTTAATTACTTTGTATATAATAAACATTTTCTACAATTAGCAATTGGTTTATTTTGTTTATAATATGGTTTCTTAGTCAATATTATACCAACAACTTAATCTTCAGAGTTTTTATAACTGTAAAATATACAATAAACTTTTAATAACTTTGTACAAATAAACATTTTATACAATTGCCAATTACTTAAGTTTGCTCATTATATAGTTTCTTAGTTTATATTATGCCAATAATCAAAGTTTTGCATAGAAATTTAATATATTAAAGGTTTTATATATTGAAAAAAGATTTGCACGAGTTATTACTAGTTAATATAAGTACATGAATATAGTACTTTAAGTACATGAATTTAGTAGTACCACAAATGAACTAACGAATTATAAGAAGATATATGAATATTTTAATAAACCTTGTAGGAGGATAAATGTTCTAATATATTTCTTGGAGGATAAATGTCCATCAGTAAGGACGAAATCAGGCGCTTGCTTATCAAATTGTCTAAGAAATCTCTCCAGAATTTTGCCAGGGTTGAATTGAAGTCTAAATCATCTGAACTTTCGTTCAATATTATTATGAGGATTGTTTGTAGTAAACGATATTTTGGCCTAGATGAAGATGAAGAGCACCATGAAGCAAAGCTGTTTAGGGACCTGATCGAAGAGGCATTCAAATATGCTGGTGCATCAAACCCGGGAGATTTTTTGCCGTTGTTAATGCTGATAGATTACCAAAACTATGTTCTTCCACTTTCCTTTAATAAAATAAGGGGATGACATCCCACTCCGTGTATGGGGATTGCCAAAAAAAAAAGATTACCAGAACTATGAGAACAACTTGGCTAGGATTACTACTAAAATGGATGCTTTCTTGCAGGGATTAATCGAAGAACATCGTGGTCATAACAAAGATAGTAACACGATGATTGATCATATGCTTTCTTTGCAACAATCCCAGCCAGAGTACTACACTAACGAAATTATCAAGGGTATCACAATGGTGATTTAGTGCTCTATTTTTTTTAATTCCATTTAATCTTTACCAATTTTTCTTATAGTTAGTTAGTAATTTTTATGTTTAAATTGTATAACCAGATGATTCCTTAGCCTAATAGCACTTACAGCAGAAGAGTTAAAAACAAAAAAGTAAATAAACAAGAAGAAAAAGTTAACTAGAAAAACAACACAATTTTCAATACTTTTTTTGTTCGTATTTGAGGACAAGAAAAATCATAGTAGTGTTACTAAACCGAAAGTGAAAAATAATTCTTGTTTCTATCTTAATATGCTTCTAATATTTGTAATAATGCTTTTATATCGTAAAGTCAACTAGCTTTAAATAGAACTTGGGATAGCTACCTTAAATGATTATATCCAATTAGGTTAAGTAAAAACATCTCGAAATGCAATTGCCATTTAATTGTCACAAACATTGATTACTCTTTTGGCTATTAATTGTAGGCCCTGCTTAACGCTGGGACAGGCACTTCAGCATTGACAATGGAATGGGCCTTGTCCCGTTTTCTCAATAATCCTGAAGTATTGGAGAAAGCTAGAGCTGAACTGGAAACTCAAGTAGGAACTGATCGAATAATCGAAGAACATGGCTTAGCCAATCTCTTTTATCTTCACAACATCATCTTAGAAACTTTTTGATTGTATCCAGCAGCTCCAATGTTATTAGCACATGAGTCTACCGAGGATTGTAACATTGGAGGATACAACATTCCGCTAGACACAATTTTGTCAGTCAATGCCTGAAACTTATGGAGTAATCGCAACGGAGCAGTCTTTGATGAAGAATATTGTGATCCCCTCAGTTTGGTATCATTTTCTATGAATTTCCTACATCAGTTTCCCGATGCAGTTTCAAGACCAACAAGTTGTTTAACAAATTTTATACAGCCACAGCCGTCAAATTCTTGCTGGACAAAACCATCTTCTGGTTTTGTGAAAGCAAACTTGGACGGCAGTTTTCCGCAAAGAAGGCTTCTTAGGCGTTGGAGTGGTAACAACTAATAAGAGAAGATAGAGAACTTTTCTTAGCCGGATTTTCAAAGAAACTTGTTGGAGTTTTTGAGCCTGATGTCGTTGAATCTTATGCAGCAAAATTTGCTGTTAAATTGGTGCTAGAGTTAGAGTTGTATAAGATCAACTTGGAAGGAGACTCTCAAAGATTAATCAAAATTATCTAACATATGGAATCTGATGACTCGGCATGAGGGGTACTAGTTGATGATATTCTTGAATTATTGCAGAATTTTAGCAGTTGGGAATTGTCATGGGTGCCTAGATCTTGCAATAGATCTTTTGGATTATTGTGAGTGGAGGACTTGCCCTCCTTCTTTTGTTCATTTCGCGCTTGCTGCGGATTTCTCTTAATAAAATCAATTATATGTTTTGCAATCAAAAAAGAAAAAAAAAAAGATTAAATGTTGGAGGAGAAACGGAAGAAAGAAAATGAAGATGTACCTAGAAGTGAAATAAGAGTAAAAGTGAAATGACGGGAAGTACGGCAAAAGCAGAGTGCAAAAATAGTTCACGAGATTTTTGGGTCCAATGAATCTAAAATTAGATTATCAAAATCAACTGAGAATGCAAAAAAGTTACTTAATGCAAATTAAAAACTAAAATTAGGTTTCCAAAATCAGTTAAAAACACACTAGCTCACATCCAACTTGCGAAAATATATACTTAGGGTAGATTTAGACTTTTAGCCCAAGAGCTTCAAGTAAAGACTTATTAGGCTTTTATGCATGCTTTAAACAATTTATCACTCACCGAGGATACATAGGAAACAGACTAAGACCTAAAATTTCCATTAAGATCACAGGCATAATGTGCCGGTAAAAGTGGTCAACTGAAATTCGAATACTCTTGTCAAATAGTCTCTTCTTAAAATTTTAAGGCCAAAGACACGTAAAACCGAGTAGTTGGAAAGACCATCCATCGGTTGCCCATGTCACTTGAACACGTGTAGGGTTCAGCATATATAGCTTCATTCCAAGCCATCCTTCATATATCGGGTTCACCCAACAGATTGATGTTTCTTCAAAGAAAGGGATTTCAAACTTGTCCACCAATCATCTACCAAAACGATATAATTTACCACAGGACAAGCTTTGAATCTTTTTTTTTTATTGATATAAGAAAAGCACTAGCATCAAGAGGAAAGAAAAGAGAACTAGAGGATAGCAATGGCTAACGCTCCACCATCAAGTTCTCGCCCAGACCTACCAATTTCTCCTGGGGACCTATTATACTATACACATGCATTCCCATGCGGAATAAAATGTCTAAGCAAATAGAAGCCATGCATGGCAATGACTATGACCGCAAAGAGGCCCGCAGGTACCATGAATGTTAGTGAAGCGAAAGCAGCCCTTCTCCAATAGCCTGGAGTTTCGAACCATGTTGCCATCATCCAAAAAATCCCCGCAATCAACCCTCCGAAAAAAAGGTAGCCAACAAAATAAACCAAGTCCATAATGATAACACTTCTCTTCTTGGCATCTAGGCCTGCCAAATCAATGCATAACAAACATAAACCGATTGCAAAAAGTAGTTCATACGTCAAAAGAGCATATTTTGTACGTACTAGCAGAATCACAATTGAACAAACAAATTGCCTATATCTTCCAATTAACAAAGCACGAGCCATTGCTTTTTGGTGTCAAAATTCTTGTATCGCCCATTTTATCCCTACATAAGTTAAGATTTTTTAAAATTTTCCCTTTTTTTTTGAGGCTTTTAACTAAGTGGATTACCAACAATTAACTAGGTTAAAACTAAGAAAAGAAATGAATCACTCAGACTTAATAAATTACTTTATGCAAAAGTAATTTCCAACAATCCTTATTTCTTAAGGGGGAAAAAATGGCTTAGCAGCAGCTGCAAGTAGAGGTATCAAAATGGATGACTTGGACGGGTTTTGGTTGGATAAAATGGGTAATGGGTATAAGTGAGTCAACCCATTTATACCCATTTAATTAGATGGGTATAAATGGGTAAGTCAAAAAATAAATTGGGTAACCCAATTACCCATTTATAACCCATTTATTTTAACTTTTGTAAACTCATTTAAATTCATTTTTGCAAACTAAGTTATCAATTTATACTACTTTTTGCACCCATCATTAGTTTTAAATATTTACTTATAATGTTCAATAAGCCTAATTATCAATTTTTTTCCTATCCGTGCTCTATGTCGCAAAATTACATACTATTTAATAATTGAATAATAAAAATTTAAAAATTTAAATTAAGTGCTATAAAAATTAACATAAAAACTTAATCCAAAAATTTTGAACCCCTAATTTTTTTTCATGTGTAAATTTAAATTTTCATTTTGGAAATGTAGGAAAAGAGGCTAAAACTTTATCATAAATTGGTAACGCTAAAAAATGAGTAAGTTAACAAATTAAGAGAAAATAAAATGATAAAATAAAACCAACAAATAACAATAATAATGAAATAAAAGTAGTTAACATCATAACAAAATGAAAAATCTGAAAAAAAAAATGGGCGGGGTAAGAGAGAAGATTTGGGGGAAAATAATTCTAAATGGGTTAATTGGGTTTGATGGGTTACCCAATAATACCCATTTATTAAATGGGTATTATTGGGTAACCCATTTATACCCATATACAAAAACTTAAGATACTCATATCCATCTATTCATGAGCGGGTATGGGTAAATTTAATTAAATGGATTTATTTGCCACCTATAGCTGCAAGTAGGCCAGAACCACTCGTATGTTGGATAAATTGGAGTGGACGAAGCTATATTTTCGATTGAATGTAACTCATGATGGCGTTGGGAAACAAAGCGAAACACATTAGAAAAACAAAGGAGCAAAGCAGATATATTATCCTACTCTTTAAGTGATGAAAAGGACCAACGAGACAGACCAGTAGTGTCTTTATGAAGCAAATTGAAGGAAACAAGAAAAAATAATTAAATAAAGAGTTTGATATGACTGAAGGCCCGGTAAACATTTAGGGTTTTTACTACAAATTATATGGGAAAGTTTTATGATACCTTTTTAGTTACAATTTCTTCAGCATGTATCTTTTCATGATTGTAGTGGTTATGTTTAACTCGGAAGTATAATACTTGAACGGACCAGAGAATCTCCCACTTATATGAGGACTTACGACCAGACAAACTTTTGGATGATTTTCTGTATCCGCCTGTTCAAAAATGTTGCAGAATCTACTGCTTAATCTCGTATTGATGAAATCTTGTGACTGAAAACCTAATTCTTAAGCTGATTCACAAGGCAATATATATCAATAGCTCATTGCACGGTAGGAGTCAACATTTCTACCCTAAATCCACCGCATGCACCCTAAACTCCCCACCACCGCTAGGCCCGCCACCAAGTCGAGAATCAGAATACTGTACCCCCATGAAACACATCTTCATCAATCTGTGCCAATTGTCTCTCCTCAACCGAATTTTAACGAAGGGGAATGCTAACCAAAGTATACAAAAAACACAAACGAGCAATTTATATCAAAGGTGAATATGGCAAACATAAAAGCCCATCCTACTACAAAAATAGAATGCACGTGAAACTAGTGTACAAGCTATTAGTATTAAAGAAATATATGAAATAAAATGTAATCAACGATTACTCTCCTTCATCGCCTTCTGATTTCGAAAGCTCTGGAATTGAAACTTTGATAACTGAAATTTAGGATATTTGATAACCAAAAACTAAACAAGCAAGAATTATCTAGAGAAAAATTTAAAAACGAAAAGAGAAACGTCTGAGAAGGACGAACGAAAGTATACTTGGTAAATAGAAATAGGAAAACTTTATTTAAAAAAAGATAAAATTCAAAAAAGCATTATGTAAAACTCACAACCTGCTCCTGCAGATTCTGCTCTGGAGAATTCTGAATCTGAAACAGGCCTAACCCTCGTGTTTTCCATGGCTTGTTCTTTTTCTTTTGTTTTTCACGAAATATTTTTTTATTTTGGGTTGTTTTGTGTTTTTCTTTTTCGGGATCGAAATAAAAGAAACAAGAAGTGATGGGCTGATAGCAAACTACTACTTCGGTTTCCTCATCCGACCGGGACTCCGTATGACTTATCTTCTATCCTTTTTTTTTTTTTTTACGTTTTTAAATGGTAATATACAACTCCAAGAACTATGACAACAAAGGGTCTCGGCACAAGAAGGTTTTAGGTGGACCATGTGCACCATATGAGCTGCACTTTTTTTCTTTTTCTTTTTTTTTTTTTTTGCTTATGGAGTAGTGATATGACAATCTCAGTTCTGAATGCTCACCACAGAGGTATGGGTCAAGACGACCATAATATGCATAAATCTTTCTTTTTATTTTAGGCTACATTTGAATTGAGAGATTTGACGAAAGAATAGAAATCATTTCTAATTCCTCTAGTTCTTCAGATTATTTAAAGAGAAATTTGGATTTCTAAATCACCAATTATTCTAGTATTTAAAGTGTGTTTTAATAATTGATGAATCGTGAACTCAAATGCTTTTTAAGCAATCCAAGAAATTAGAGCGATTTAGATGAATTTCAAATTTTTCGTCAAAGTTAAGAGTGGCAATAGGGTGGGGTTGGGGCGGGATCCTTTCGTCCGGTTGTCAGATAACTCCCCCATTCCCGCCCCCTACTCTGTTTCCCTTGAGATCCCTTACGGGGGAAGAAATCAATTTACCATATTTAACAATCTGCTCATTCATGAGACAATTTTATCATGTATTCTATCCCAAAATATTCAATGAAGACATGTTCAAATACTCAATCTTAAATCATTCCACGAGTTGCAAATACTAATAACTAAAGATTTACAACCTGTCAATATCATGAAAATAACATTAAAACATCCAACTAAGATATAATAGGACCAAATCACAATTGTATGTTTACTTACGATAACACAATTGTAAACAACACTAAATAAGATTAACAAACTGTCAAGATGAAAATGGACTGCTCAGTTTGATGAATTTTAAAATAAATCATATAATAGAGCAAAATCATTAATAAACATCAAATTTGGCCAATCGAATGACAGGCATATTCATCAAATAACTCACAATTTATAGAAGAAAGCCCAAAAATGAAGCAAAGATCGAACTAGACTAATGGTAGGGAACAAAACATTAAATATAAAGAATTGGATTATAACTAAATTATTATATTGTGTATATCTATGTATTATATATACATCTATAAATTTAAATATATATATTTTTTTTTTTTATATGTGAGGAATGGGATAGGTGTATGTTGCCCCACCCCTCACCCCATTTTAAAGCAGGAGAAATTTTCTCCCCCCGACCCCGCCTCATTTCTACCCCCGGCACCCGCCTCTGTTGCCACCCTTAATCAAAGTTCTCAATCCAAATGAAGCAATTTCAAAGACAGATGCCATGTAATAATGGTCTTTTACAAAAAAGTGAGTTAGCAAAATACTAGGCAAAAAGTCAATTGCATGTAATCGCTTAAAAATTTAGAAAATTTTGGAAAATGGGAATATTTCAAATTAATAAAGAGGGTGTAAATTTTGGGAAATTTATAAATAGGGTTGGATTATGGTTCATAATTTATAAAAAAAAATTAATGTTGAGGTTGAAATGACAAAATTATCCTTTTTTACTAGTACTAGCACTTGTATGTGTGCGTATATCATATGTGCATCTTTGAGGATACATATGTACACATCTATTGATTTAAAGATGCAAATTTGGATTTACACGTATATTACTAAAGTGCATATTTTTATGGGATAATTTCAGAAACCATCCCTTGAAGTTTCTAACAATTTCACTAGCTTCCCTAAAGTTTGAAAAATTACACAAACCTCCCATGAGGTTAAGGTTTTGATAATAAAATTAGTCCAATTAGAAAAAAATATATTAAAAAAGTACTTGAAGGAGAGAGATTAAACTTTTATTCCATAAATAACCCTTATGCACGTATATAAAACAGGGCCTTAGCCATTTAAGATCTAAATCCATTAAACGGTTTGAATATGTTAAGATCTAAATTTATTAAATTTAAGTGCTGAACTGGATTATTAAACAGGGCTTTAGCCATTTATGTTTATAAAATTGGTAGTAAAATAATGATAATGAGTTTAGAATGAGGAGAAACTAAAGAAAAATGAGTGTAGAAGAAAAATAAGGCTGTATATGTATCATTAACTACAACGAAAAGAAAAAATACCGATTTTTATGAAAAAGTACCTCATATTCATTTCAATAACTTAAACAAACAAATGAACAAATGTACATAATTTTCTCGTTGAAATTGAAATGAGAAAGGGAAAAAGTCTCAATTTTTTTATTAAGTTGGATTTTTTTTTTAACTAGGACTAGACGGTTAAAACCGATTTTGATTCTAGTTCCAATTTTTGGTGAACTTAAATAGGGACCAACCTGATTACGATTTTGGCCCTGTTTATGGTTCCTCAGAATCGGTTTCAATTTAACAATCGTGGATCTAATTTCAGTTTGAGCCTAAACCATGGCCATGTGAAGGCCCATGGTCATGGGTGTTCGCATGACCGCGTACCTGGCAGTCCGGCACAACAATAGCAGTACCCAACTCCCAAATCAGTACCTAAGTTTAGAAAAAGAAATACGAACTTTTGCATGTTAATGATTGACAATTAGAACTAAACTAAAGTTTAAAGCTTTCCATCATTGATTCATCATTCATTAAAAAGGATCACAAAACTATCATTCCTTTTATATTCATAGCAAACAAGTTTTTTTATAATAATACCTATATACAGTAAAAATATACATAAAATTACATATTTAACAAGGTTAACAAATTAAACAACTTGAAATTATTGAAATAATAAAGTACATCATCTCAAATGTAAAATTTTGATAAAAGGTGGTATGATCTTCCATTATTAATTTTTGTTTTAATAGAGAACATCACAAAATTACCCTAACATATGAACAGGGTTGGTACCCGCATTTTTAGAATATGCAAATCGCAATTGGACTTGCACTCCTTTTGACCCTAATTGCTTGTTAAAAATCGATTTGAGTACCCTATTTTTGTGGTTCAAATAATGTTTGTTTTTGCAGTTTCCTAGTTTTTCAAGTCAATACGAACGATATTATACATTCTTATTTTTATATTGTAAGACTGACATTATTAAAGTTAGTTTAGAATTTAAAATAGGATTTATTATAATAGAAAATTATGAACAGTAACTTTAAGGCAGTAGAATTTGAGATTTTAGTACAAATCTGTGAATACTAATTTTCATATAAAATTTATGAATCTTCTTAAAGCATGTAACCATTTTTTTGCACCAAGTAGTCTTCAAAATAGTTGCACTAATGAAATATATATATATATATATATATATATATATATTACCTAATTGCTCGTAGTTGGTAAGCTTTACCTCAAGTGAAAAATATTAATAGGCTTTTAAATAAGTTTAACTAAGCTATTTTCTCTATCCAAAATGCAAGAATTTAGATATTCATTTAAATATTTTTAATTTTTGATCAATAATTTGTGTCAAAGCAACAAATAGTTTGATAAGTTAGTTTTACTAAAATCTTTTTCTTCCCTAAAACTAGGAATTTAGGAAAAGACACTTGGATTACTCCTAAAGTATGTATTGGAAAGCTTGTTGAAGAACAACTGATATGTACATTGATATGTAGTACCCTAATTGGTTTTCCCTCTCCTTTTTTTTGGTAAGACTTTGCAGGGCTTTACCCAAACTATAACTAATTTACGTGTATCTAGAGAGATTCAAATTTACATCCCATGGAAAAGATCAATTAGGACCTTTCTCTTTTATGTCTCCATATATATAGCTTTCTTTGAAAAGATGGTTACAATTTTCTAGTGAAGCATTAATGATGGGAACAAGCACAGCTATTGAATTTGAGAAGAATAGACCATAACCGTGGAGCGCTCTCTCACACCAAGGTATCCTTATACTATATAAGATTGAATTTTGGTCAAAAGAAGAAGTTCAATTTCAACCTCATAGGTGGAGGCATTTTGGGAATTTGAAAAATGTGTTACTTTTTTCAACATTTTAGTGCAACTGATTGCAGCATGTGTTTAATTGTTTTTACATTAAAGCCCCATGTTTGTACATTTAAATCTTGTATTTATAGATACATCTGGGTATTTGTGGGATGTGGGCTTATTTGACAATCATTTGTGCGTTTGGTCCAATTCATATAAGTTGTGTTTTTGTGCAATTACCAAAATGGGTTATTATGCAAATAGAGCCACGTAATTATAACTTGAGTAATTGCAATATAACTCCATTTCAATTGTCTGAAACATTCATAATTATATCAACACTAATAATTATAAGCTCGGGCTTGAAACAACTTCTCTACCAACAATAAAATACTATTTACATCCCAATTAAACGGCTAATAAGGTGGATATACTGCTGAGTTATTGTCGACTGCTTCAGTTATGGCTTTTTCAATTTTTCCTCCTTCACATTTTTCAGTTTTCTCCATTTCGACTTCCAAGCCCGTGTTATTTTTTTAGCCTTTACATTCAGTATTTTATAATGGTTTCAGCAGAAAGCTATATTTCCTTAATATTACTTAATATGTGTTGTTATCTTATTTTTATCTTTATTTAATTGCTCACCACAGACACTTAAAAAATTCTTTTTAACCATACGTGTCAAACACCGCGCGATGCGTGGGCATTCCCTGCCTAGTGTATATATATACATATATATTTTTTGAAGGTACGTTAAGATTTCTTGACTGGACGGCTATCATTATAGTAATTCCATGGGTTTAGTGAAAAAAGAAAAGAAAAGAAAAGAAAAAGATTGTAGCGATAAAATAACTAAAGTGTCTATCTCGTTAGAATATATTTTAGATGTCATAATTTTAAAAATGTAAGATTAATTAGAAAAAATAAATAAATACAATGGAGGGCAGGTAAAATTAATTAGAAAAAGTATATAAATGCAAAGGAAAATAATAATTATTAGTATATATATATACATGATATGTTAGGTGAATATTATGTATATTAATGAGGGCATCCATTAGAAAAATCCATAAGATAAATAATAGTAAGATAAAATGTGGATAAAATCCTTTTTACATGGTGTGAATTTAGTTTTAGTTCTACACCTACTGGGTGACTACTCAAGATTCAAGAAGCTCAAATTGCAGCTGAAAAAAAAAGTTTAAACTTGCTTTCTACACAGACATCTTAGTTTGCCAAAAAAAAAATGAAAAGGCATCGGCACACCTCTGCAATGCCAATATATTGCCAGCTTTAATATTTCAACTAAAGATACAATTTGTGTTTCCACATCAAGTTGGTAATTTAATGCAGAAAATGCTCAAAAAAAATTTAAATGCAGAAGATGTTTCAATTGCAAAGAATTGAATATGTAGTTTAATGTCCTTTATATCTTAATTCCATTCCGTGGATATCTTGTACTACTGATTTTAGGCATGGATTTTGTTTTCTTTTGATTCGTAATCTTTTTTTGCCTATGTCAATAGTTATTACTTTACTCTCTTCTCCATGTTTGATCATTGATGGTAGGCAGTGATAACAGGTAAATAGTATACTTTACCCTAATTCAAGCTTGCTTTTCGCATATCCAAATTCCTATTTAAGTACAAGGAACAAAGTCAGATCATAGACACAGATCATATAATCACAATTTCATGAAATGGACTTAAAAGTAATTGTATCAAAAAGAACTTATTACGTCAAGGCCACAGGTATAGGTTTGTTTCCACAACTCCATCCAGCTCTTATTGACATCTTACTGCCAGGAGGCCCAGGACTAGTTTGATGGTTTAAAAGATAAAGGACAAAGGGAAATCTTTAATGAGGAGATAAGAGAAGAAAAGTAGTTGAGCTGTATTAGTGTGTCGCATTTTTACTAATGTTTACTAATGGAAAATTGTTCAGGCATGCATTAGTTTTCCATGCTAAAATATCTAATCTTATGGAATTCTTATGAATTTCCTTTCAAAATTTGTCAAATAATTCATGCCGGAAGATATTTTATTTTTTGTCCAAAACTGAATTAAGAAAAGTGTATGCTTGGGCATTTTAAATCCTACTATTTCCTCCTCCTCTCCCTTAAAAACTTCCAAAGAGTAGGTATTTAAGTCCTTTCTTTTCCACCCTCTGATGTCAATCCAAACACGCAGTCTTAGGCTAAAAGGTGTGTTCCAATACTGGTTCCTTACCCTCATGCTTGGCGGCATTCCAAATTTAGGCATTACACTACCACTACGCCTAGGTATAATGGACCTAAGAATCGGTAAAAATGGAAGAAGGAAGGGATGCATGTAAGGCAAGTTTCACTTTAATGCATAAACGATTCAAAGAAATTAACAACTAATCACAATTACCACTTTAGTCTCTTCTTTTTCCTTTTCCTTATTTTAGAGGTGCAAAGTGCAAACTAGTCGAGTTTAATTGAGTAGCTTATGAGTTTGCTCGGTCAAAATCCGAATTCGAACTCATAATTATCGAGTTTGAGTAGATCAAACTATTTGATGAATCGAATTTGAACTTAATACGTGAAACTCGAAATCTTGTCAAACTTTATCGAAGTCAATCAAACTTTACACACACATATATTAGTATAAAATCTCTATTTTGTCCCTTGTTTAAAATTATATAAAATATAAAATTTATATTTCTTAAAAATGGAAGAAAGAAGGTATGCATGTAACGCAAGTTTCACTTCAATGCATAAACGATTCAAAGAAATTAACAACTAATCACAATTACCACTTTAGTCTCTTCTTTTTCCTTTCCCCTATTTTAGGGGTGCAAATAAGTCGAGTTCAATTGAGTAGCTCGCGAGTTTGCTCAGTCAAAATCCGAATTTAAACTCATAATTATCGAGTTGAGTAGATCAAACTATTTGACGAATTGAATTTGAACTTAATATGTGAAACTCGAAATCTCGTCAAACTTTATCGTAGTCAATCAAACTTTACACACACGTATATTAGTATAAAATTTCTATTTTGTTCCTTGTTTAAAATTATGTAAAATATAAATTTATATTTTTTAAACTCGATTGCTCGAAACAAGCTCGATTGGACTCAATAAGCACGAACTTGAGCCCGAGTTTAAGTAATGCAAAATAAAATCGAGTTCAACTTTCAAGAGCTCGACGAACTCGAGTTCAAACTAGAAATTCAAGTTTTTTGACTCGAGTCAAGCTCGGCTCGATTGGATTGCACCCTACCCTATTTAGTTGCTTAGTCACTTAGAATATAAAAATGCCCTTTGTTTTACTGTCCATTCGTCTCAGTACCCTGCTGGTGCACGTTTATTTTCGTATTTGTGTAGCAGCAAACTGGTACTATCATGCTGCTGTATACGATGCCAACCAAGTGTTGCCTATCTTTAATTTCACCATATTAAGATTTCTTTTCGTTTTTTTTTCTTTTGATGGTAATTATCGTCCCAGTCCCTATAATGGATGTCTAACTTCGATAAAATTAGAAGGACACCAACCCAATGAAGCATAAAGACAAACAAAACAGGTAGTGGTAAGGCCATAAAGTCCTTTACGGCATCAACTGTTCCCCAATACAGCTGGAATACTCCCAGATAGTACATTATCGAGCGAAACCCTCCTTATAGTACGTACACGTGTAAATCCAAATAGATACACGTAACTTGGTTTACATTTTGGTTAAAGCCCTGCAAAGTCATGCAAGGAAAAATCTTTGAAAAAGCCAATTAATTAGTACACACCATATTCATATATCTCAAAGATCTTTGATAATACATATCTATGGATACCTATCCAATATGACAAGATACAAATTAAAAACTACGAAATCTGGCATTTGGATTATAGGAACCCTTTTTTTTTTTTTTTAATAGCCACTTTGCTTTCATAGGCATTCAAGGTTATCAAACTTTTTTGGCCTGTTGCTACCGTTACTTATTTCTTGACTAATTTAGCTTTCTCCTTTAGTTATTTTCAGTTTCCAAAAGTAATGGTGCTTACGATTATCTTCTCTTAGCCATGTACCTTTTCTAATGAGGGGTTTACATGCAGTAGATGATTAGAGCGCATATGCCAATAAGGAAAATTTCAGCATCCTGCAAATCATAAAGAAAAAAGAATTATGTGATATTTTCTTGTCTTCCCCCGAAAAAAAATTAGAAGGATAAAAAAAAAAAGAAAAATCTTTCCTAGTCTTCTGATAAAGCCATTTATTAAGCTAAGAGTAAGGTACAAGAAGTGAATAAGCAACAGTCAGCTTGCGGAGCTCCCTCCCTTAATGGTTCTCAAGAGGATCAAAATTCAAATTGCAGGTTGAAAAAAAAAAATTGCAAACGTACTTTCTTTTCTTTTTTGTTGTTGTTGTTGGTGGGGTGGGGTTGGAATTCAAGCTTACTTTCTCTTGGCCATTGTGGATGCATAAACATGCAATTTTGATGTTGATTCTGAAAGACGAACGAGACAATATGCTTTTCTCTGTCCACTACAGCATCAGTACGCTCAAACGGCAAACCAACAAAAATGCTGCGGATCATCAATTCAGGCTGACAAATTTTCCTCCGTCCTCTGTCGACACCTGCCAATTGTTAGTGCCAAATGCCAATAAACGGTTGACTGGTAGAATAAATTGCTTCTGTAATTTTACTGGTAGAGTTGGTAAATTAATGTAGAAAACTAATATTTTCTAATCATTATAAGGATTAACTTTTTAATACATTGATCATGCAGTGATTTTTTTACACTAACAATTTGGATGTACGTTGCCTATGTTTGATTTAAATTTTAAATTTAAATTCATGTTGTGTGGTATAATCTAAGTCTGCTAATGTTAATAAAATAAAAATAAAAATAAAAATTTATATACTTATAGTGTAGGAAAAAATTTACTCTAATTATAAACGTAATAGTAGAGAAGAAAACTCACTCTTTTGTGCGTTAAGACACTTCATTTTGTTGAGGAATATGTTTTAGCTATTCTAGTTTATTTTCTTAAGAGTAAGACAAGGATCTTAATTGATTTGCAACTGGCTAAACTAAATAAAGGTTGAGGACCCTTGCTATGATCACTTTCCCATATTTAGAAAATAATCTCTACGTACCATTTCAACTTTTAGTGTTCTAGGAAAATGGTAGGATATTATGCACATTTACTCTATCAAAACAAAACATTTTTCTGACTGATAAAGCTTTTGTGTCTTTTCCTACGCAGAAATCCCAAGTACCATGCAAAGCTTATGGTGGTGCAGTCACGAAGTTGAATAATCAGGTTTTAAAACAAAAAAAACAGTCATCGTGCCAGATTAGGTAAACTGGCAATGCTTTAATTACCGCTACAGTGGTAAAGTGACTTTAAGAATGACTTGTATAAGGTAAGGAACGACTTTGGATATTACATTTAAAAAAAAAAAAAAAAAAACTGACTTTAAGCAAAGGCCAGGGGTGACCTGAATACTCACTCAAGGCCTTGTTTAGTAAAAAAGCTGACTTACATTTTTTAAGAAGCGCCAACTTAAGTTCACTATGCCCTAGAGAAATAATTGTCTGCATTACCTTTACATCTCTATAATAATAGTAGCTAATTTCTCTGATTTTCTCACACTATCTCGTTTGATGTATATGAAGGATGCCGAAAAACCCCAGAACCACATTATCTTACATATATTTACAAGCATGTATGGGGTCCCAGCTCCTGCTATATATATATATATATATATATATTGCAAAACAACTGATTATCAACGCCATAGTGTTAGGAAAAATCCATGTCCATATTGCACTGCTCCAGCTATTTCCCATGACATTATTGTAATTTAGGTCCCTCATTCTTCTGCCAAGTAATAGGGAACCGGACTTGGATACCAAATGCATATTCTCCTGAATTTTGCCCGAAATACGGTTCCATGGTTAGCTGGACATATATGACAAAAAGAGAGTAAATCAATCAGACCCCCAAAGTTTTGTACATTTGACAACTTATAGCTGTCAACACTCTTTACCTATTTAGTAACCTTAGATGTTGCAGAAAAATCGCTTTCTAGGAAAGTCACTTCTGAGTTAGAGTCACTTTCTGACCTATGATATTACATGCATGTATACTATGATTCTCCAAAAATGGGGATACATGTATGCCCAAAAAAAACCCATAGACGTTAACATGCATGCTAAATCAGAGAACGTCATGGAATCTTTCAAATTAGGTACTTTGTAATTATTATTATTCTACCTTAATAGTAAGAATATGAGTAAAATTAAAAACTAAAACTAAAGAAAAGTTGATACGTATTAAGTTATTGGAAAATTCATCACTTTTGGTCCCCGAAACTTTTCCATTAAAATCAATTTCGTTCGTTATAGTTTTTTTTTTTGATCAATTTAGACATCAAATTGTATTTTCGATTTCAATGTAAAAATTTTACAACCGCGTCACCATATTTTATGCTTTTTGCAAGGCAACTTACGGGTATACTTCGAATTATAGGGATTAGAATGAAGTCAAAGATGCGATTAACTCTAAAAAGCTCAGAAAATTGACAAAGAAGGTAGGCAACATGGGCTTCAATTACAAACATGGGAAAGTAGGACAAAAATCTAAAAATTACAATTGCAATGGGACAAAAATCCATGTTCATTTCCACTATTTTGGAAAAACATATGGAATACTATTTTGTTATAACAAATTTTTAGAGAAAATTAAAACATTTTAACTCCACTATTCTAACACATAATTAAAAGTTTACTTGCGTTGCTTTCCTTCACTATTCCTTCACTAAGGGCTCGAACAAAAGATTGAAGTAGCTAAAATGATGCTAACATCATATATCTTTTTACCAATACATTAGATATTTTAGTCAAAATTAGTGGAATTAGATCAGTCATCAAAGTTGGAAAACGTTCCAAAATGAAATATATGTCTACTGTTTGAAAAAAAAAAAAAAAAAAAAACCAATGAAGCCAAAAATAAAAACTGAAGCCAAAAAGAAAAGTTGTACTGTACGTCTTGCCCTTTCAGAGAACGCTCCCACAATAGCCAGCCATGCAAGGAATCAAAAGAGTCTCCTCCTCCTCCCACGGTCTTACTCTGTCCTCTCCCCTCTTTATAAAGAAATCTGTCCTCGCCCCTTTTTATCAACAAACCATTTTCTACTTCCCTACCATACTTCTTACCCTCCTTATCAAGAAACCATTTCCTAGTTCTCTATCATAGCTCTCCCAGATTTCTTATTTCATGTTCTTCATACACTCTCTATCATTTTCTCCTAAAATCTTCCTTTTCTTTGTTCATACTCCACTGAAAACATAGAAGTGCTTCATACCATAGCACCATTGAAGACCCACAACCTAGAAGGGCATCCTTTCTCTTGATATAAGCACTAAAAATGGCAGAAAGTACTCAGCAACTAGAACTGGAACCACAAGGAGGCCAAGGAGTAGGCCACTATTGCATCCCTATTGGCTGTTTGGCTTCAACAGTCGCTCATCATGACCCGGCAGCGGCTCCTAATGCTTGTCGTTGCTGTAACCGTCGCTTATGTAGCGCAGTTCTATTTGTATTGGGATTTATTGTTTTGGCTCTTGAAGGTCTTGTGGCTTTTGCAGAATTCCATGAAAGAACACTGGAACAGAAAGAAAGCAATTGTCCAACCCCAACTCCAGCACCTAGTCTACCTAGTCCAAGCCTATTTCATAAGCTGAAGGCTATGAAGTGTCCTCTTTTCATCAATGTCTTATCAGTTACTCTGTTTGGGCTCCTCTTCTACAAATACGTGGAGAGGGGTAAAGCAGAGGGAGCTCATCAGAAATACTACATTTTTATGTACTGGAGAAATCCTACTACCCAAAGATGCTCCAGACTGTATGGATCAGCTCTGCAACTGCTAGGTTTATTGTTTGTTGCAACACATTTGGGCCTATCCATTTGGGATACGGTTGCAGCTTTTGGGGTCAAGATACCTAGATTGGGGGGATTTAGTGTGTTCCCACTTCTCTTCGCAGGATTTGAGGCATGTGTCCGGTTAGTTTCGCTCATCAGCGACTGGTGGTCTCCCCATGTTTGCTATGTTTATTGCCCACAGCAGCAGCCAGAGGCGCAGCAGCCTCAAGGAGAGGAACCACAGCAGCAGCCACAGGAGCAGCAGCAACAGGCGCAGCAGCAAGCTCAGCCTCAAGGAGAGCAGCAACAACAGGCGGGAGCTTTAATAGAAACAAGGAGATACGTCTACGAGGGAACTGTGTGGTGTTGGTGTGCTCATGAGGGATGCTATGAGCAGCGACCCGATCCTATGCATGGCAATATAGTCTATAGGCAGCATCCAGATCTTCGTTAGTTATTTTGGATGATGATTAAAGGTAATATAGTAGATTAATATTAGATTACCACAAATCTTAAGAATTTGATTTGGGTACAAATTTTGACAATTTGTCTTGGGTATAATTTTGGAGTTTTATGTTTGTACATGGACTTCTACCATACTCAAGACTTCTGAGTACCCAAATCATCATGCGGATTGTATTTTTTTTTTCCAGCTTATGTTTTAAGAATCTGATCTGGGTACAAATTTTGACAATTTGTCTTGGGTATAATTTTGGAGTTTTATGTTTGTACGTAGACTTCTACCATACTCAAGACTTCTAAGTACCCAAATCATCATGCGGATTGTAATGGATTGCGCTTTTTTCTTTTGGAGTTTCCTAGTAAGTTGGAGGGATGATCAACTCCCGTAGTTATTTCTTAATGTACAGAAAAAAGGAAAAAAAACAAAAAAAAAAAAAAAAAAAAAAAAAGAAGTAGAAAATTTGTTCCATTGTGGTCTTTTCTCTCTCTTTTTTGGCAACTTTTCCTTATATCCGTCCTCCTAAACATATTGAATTAATGATACTAGAAAGCGAAGCAAGCAACAAACAATACCATCCACGGGATTCCAAATTCCAACTTGAACAGGCCTCAGCTTAACTAAAGAAAATAAGGGAAGTGAAATTCTACGTCAAAAATACCTCTGATTATAAGAAAGGGATAAGATAATTGTTGAATCAATGCATTGATTATGCGTCCTCATTTGGTTTTGAAAGAGCATTACCTTGATAACCTATTTACCAATATATGTATTTCCAAACTTATCATATGTAGTTGCAATTAATAATCATTCAAGGCACCTGGCCAAATATGAGACTAATAATTGTTTCTGAACCACATAAAATCCTACAACTTAAAAATGGAACGGAATCAAACACACGAAAACAACATGATTATGATTATCGCTATTAGCCACGACATAAATCTCTGCATCTTTGTTGAAAGCACGCCATGTTAATTAACACTATCAACGAAGCAGAGATTAAAAGAAAATAAGTCTTTTAGACCTGTTAGTGTATCAAATTATTTACTTTATGACAAAATCATTAAGTTTATTATTACTGGTTATGTTCATAAAGAATAAGATACGCTGAAAATCATGTGAAAGTCATCTTATAGGGCCAACCAAAGAGCCAACTATCAAGCATTTAGAAAATATCAACCCCAGCAGACGCATGACCTACTGACGTTTATTCCTCTCAAGTGGAGTAAGATGTCCCAACTGTTCTGGAAGATTATTTAAACTTCTCATATTCCACCAAAACCTGCCATGATCATGATGTTCAATTTCAATTCTTCTGCCTCTGTATTTTTCCTATCAGATTGATCCTCTGATGCATCAACGGCTTCAGGATTTCCAGTCAAGAACTGTTCCCAGAATACATCATTAACCCCTATTGGTACATTAGAAGGTACGTTGGTGGGATTCACAGCTACTTGCTCTTCTGCGGCAGCAGAATTGGCAAAACAGCAGTATTCAGCTAAGAATTCATGTCAATCTCAACGGTCTTGAGCCCAACAGACAACACTAACATTAGCCTCTCTGTAAGACACAAGGCACAACAGGCCTCACAGCACAACTTGTAGATTCATCCAGGGCTGGAGATGAAGCATGTTTCTGACATGCTTGACCAATGTTGATCAATATATTCTCCCAAATGGCAGTAAAGAGTCCAACTGCTCCAGCAAATCTTTGTTCAAAGCTAAAAAAGAAATCACATCTAAATGTTCTTTAAGCAAAATTTAAGAATTACATGGGTATTTTGCATGCCGATGTCTTCACTTAGAAATTGGTTTCCTGGAATCTTCCCTTTCTCTCATGCATATCCAGCTGTGGCATGAGCTTCACAGCAAGCATAGGTTTCTGCAAAGTTTCAGACAAGGAGGACATATTAGATTATTTCATGTTTGCTAATGCGTTGCATGCAAAAACTGATTTCATATGTTGTTTTATTTGAGATCAACCAAATTCAACTAATACAGTTAATCTAGAGTAACCGGTGATATTTATGAGCTTCATTAAAGCTGAAAATTACATCAAGATGACCAAAATGTGCTTAAAACCTCCTTTCCTTTAAAATGATTGATAACATGAATACACTGTGATAGCAGTCTTCTAGAAGAGTTGAGTGAGCAATTTAGCGGGCAGAAAAATAAAATGGAAGTAGCCTCCTAAACTGCATTCACCACAGTAATGTTTCTATTAAGAAAGTAATTTGAAATTTAGCCACCATTTATCCAGAAAACATCTTAACACAACAAAAACACATACTAGCACACAATGAAAAAAGAAAGAAACATAGGGCACTGTGGTTAACACTACTTCAACAAGGTCTCATCAAACCAATTTCCTCCAAAGTAAGAACTACATCCAAGCAATCATCCAAGCGTGGGAATCCATCCTGTACCTGTTATACCATGGAGGAATTTCCTCTTCATGCAAAATGGTGTGTCTAAGCAGAAAATGCCCATTGACAACACCTGATATGCACATAACGGAATTGAAATGATAGCAACAACTGAAAACCCTGGAAGTCTGATAGATGTTGCCATCAACCAAGCAGTGACCATGGAAATTGCAGCAGAAATAAAGCAGATTAAAAAATATACATATACCACAAAATGCTGATCAAAAGCACTTTTCCTTACAGCATCCAAGCCTGTTGAATGACGTAAACCAATACCAAAAGTATTCAGACATCATAGGCCTATTGTACTAGCTTTATGACAATTTAACAAACTACTTTAGTAAAGATTTAGAGCTACAGTTCAAGTTTAAAAAGTAGAGATTTAAAGTTAGCCTGTATACCACATTATTTACAGTTATAAGCCCATTATCCATCAATATTTTCTCAATTGAACATCCCCCATATTAAAGAGGACGAAACTGCATACAGAAATAACATAAGGATTAACTCATGATAACATTTAAAAAAAAAAAACTCATGATAACATTGAAAGAAACAAAATGAAACACATTACAAACATTAAGGTTTCAAATGAAATCGTTGATTTTTTTTCATTTAAAGACGAACAAAGAGATGACTGGTCTAATTTTCAAGCAATTGAAAGAACAAAAGCAAAGGTTTGATACGAGCAGAAATATGGAGAACATCTGGAGGATGCAGCTTATCTGAGGAAAAATTTACTAGCTGACAGAATTCAATTGTTGCATATGTGGCATAATGTGCTACTGCACTGAAAATGCAATTGTCCAGTTCAGGAATGTTGAAATCCCAATAATTATACTAATAATCAATCATAAAATCTTCTAGCTGTACGATTAGTTGTTTTGACACCTGTAGCATCATAATGTACAGCATAGGAGTGCTATATTAAAGTGAAGCACACGAAAAGCACAACTCGAATCTCTAGCACTTATGCAACAAAATTACTATGACTTCAAAATTTTAATCTGTGAACACAGTGACTATTCTACCAACGTCCTAAGAGCAAAGGTAAACAACAGAGAAGAGACAAATCTTGAGGAAAATGCAATAGTTTAGAGAAGGGGCTGGAGAGACGAGCATCTATCCAAGGAAGGAATGCCAAAATTCTGCAAGAAAATATGCACGTAGAAGTTGCATTGCGTGCTAATGGCAAATAGCTAAACAATTTATTCATTGGCTTCTTATACAAAACAATATTATGCGTACGAAGACATGTTATCAAAAACATGAAGTTCTAGAATGACTGTTACATTACATATTTCCAATGGATCAATTTTGCCACAGGAAAAAATGTTTGTCACATGAGGGAATCAGCTTTATTTTATATTATCCTTGTTTTTAGGCAAAAACTACTACAAAGGCAAATGAGAACAAGCAAGCTGAGGGCATATGCTAGAGTATAGAAGTAAAATAAACTAGACATGCACAAAGCATCTGCTGCCCTCAGAGTGATATTATCTTTTATACAATTCTGAATTTTATATTTTTAAGAGATTCAATTTAGAAAAATCATTCTTATACAAGGATGTAGTGGCTATAAGAAATTTAGTGTTTTGAAATATTTTTGTTATACTATAGTTCATCGCACACACATTGCATGCTCAATTTAAATGTAAGGTAACTATTAATCATGAACATAACAAATAGTTGTACTCATAGTAACAATAAAGATGGTGAAAAACTAAAAGAGACCATTTGTGTTCTCAATCTTATTTTGCTATGCTTAAACTTCTTTTATTTTATCCAACCTTATGCTGTAATTCTGGATAAATAAAGAATAGATACACATGCATTGCTGAAGTTAGGGAGAAGTCCTGACTTATTCAAAGTCTAAAGTCAGATTGAAAGTTAAAGTTGTTGCTTAGCTGTTCACACAAGTAGGGGGAAGGCTTTTCTCTTATACTGTATAGATGAAGAATATGATCAGTACCTAAATTTTCCTGTATTTTTTGTATCCTTTTAAGAATAAAAAAGTTTTGTTAGCTTATGTAAAAAGAGCTTCTGTTATCTTTACCATTCTAGATATAAATAATACCAAAGGCAAATTCTCATTAGCTTTGCTTTTCTAGACACCAACATGCACATATAGTAACTCTACATTTCTGAAACCCTTTCTGGTGTTGTTTTGCTTGCTTGTAGAAATTTGTTGCCCATATGAGTAAATCAACTGATTATATACAGAAATAATAGTAAAATCATTATAAATCTTGGAAAAATATCATCCTAAAATGTATCCACTAAGCCCTGGGAAACACTAATCCCTCCACAACACAGCCATAGCTTGCAATAGCTGCCTGCCAACCACCCCATCCATCATCCAAACTAAAAAACCACTGCAGCTCCATTTCCATTCAGCTCACCAGCAATACCTAGTGATCACTTCCTTTCTCATATTTTCATTACGCAGAAACTCAAAGAGAACATATATAGGCATAATGTTCACATATAATGTCCTCTACTGAAACAGGCAACAGATCCCATAGCCAATCCCCACCCCCTCAAATCAGGAAAAAACCCCACACAACAAATTGACCAAACAGCCTTTATAGCAGCAGCTTTTCTTTTTCAGCATTTCCTCCTTTACCACCTTGTTTTTTCATTTTTCACTATCCACACACAGACATGTCACCCCCACACCACCCCTCCCCCCAAAAAAAAAGGAAACGGAAGAAAAACAGAGGCACACAAAAACAAAGGAAGACATTCTAACAAACAGAGAGCTTCAGCTCCACTTCTTTGTTAGCTATTTGACAGTAAGTAACCGTAGATTGGAGAAGAGCACAGAGCATGGAACTATTGCCAGTGGATTGGTGAATGCTTGCTTTTCTGGGAAATTTAGGTGGAAGAATAGCAAAGAAGAAAGCAGATACAAAAACAGGTAATTCCTACAAAGGGCACAATTTATATATTATGCATGCAGCAGATTGGTTTTAACAATCATGATGCAACAACACAACTCATTAAAATATTACTGGCTAACAGAAAAGTGTACTATATTTGCATACAAACAAATGCAGCTATTCATAATAGGGGGAAAGAGAATAGAATGCCAAACTATTCTCAGTAGTTGAAGGTCATGCAGACATACCCTGCAAATTTTTTAAATCAGATAAAAGGGGTCTAAAGCATGTAAATGGCATTTCTCTACCATCTATGGTGCCATATTCTGAGGGTCCGTGGGTCCTTACTCTCAGGGAGTGCAGCAGTTCAGCCATGACCAACTATTTATTGTACACTTTAGCTATCCTAAGTTCCCACTGAGAAGCAGCATGAAAAGAAACAGGCAATGGACATTCTCTTTGTCCAACACAGCTCTTTTATCAGTTCCAGTATCCCATTTAGTTCCTCAATTACTCTTGTCATTGTTTGGAATATGTCCATCTTAGTTCATAACCTATTAATAACCATGTACTTCGAAAATTGCACGCACTATCTGGTTTTTCTAGTCTAGAAGGTACTTATCCACGCAACCATGTGTTTGACAACCTCAGCCGAGAATCCTTCTAGGTCTTCCACCCTACTCCCAATTCTATGTACAACTATCCTTTATGTCAAATTCTTTGATCCACGGGGTTCTCATTTAGTAATACTAAAAAATGAAAAATCTTGAAATGCTTCCACAGGTTAATGTATGTGAACGGAAAAAATGATGTAAAGTAGGCTCAATGCAGTAGAGTGCATAATCCATAAGTTCAAAAATCTCGTCAATCACAGCCATATTGAACTATGATAAATACCACTTTTTTCCTTTTTTTTTTTTACAGTCATCTGCCTTTCTGCATCACTGCAATTCCTGACCTTGATAGGATAAAGAGTTAAAAGCTCCAGTGACATACAACTGAATGAATCAAAAAATCAAGAAGTTACTAGATACAAGTAACAACTGAATGCGAGTCTGTTGGCTAGCTAACAGCATAGGGGAATTTTCAGTAAATTCTGCAATGCAAGCTGTGAGACAACATGGGACAAAAATATATTGGTATAACATGGTCTAAGGCGAGCACCATATCCCAAGGTTCATATTTGTACTATTGTGTATATGCAATTTGACCACTCTTGTTAGATTGAAAAGATGGGGTATGCAAGTGGGTTCAGTGAGGTGTGTACCGTGCCACAAGTGGATGAGAGCATTAAGCATTTATTCTTTGATTGTAAAGTGACTACTGTGATCTAGCAGAAAGTGTAATTTATGTTCACTACCTATAGAGGAAAGTAATTATTTGGAGTTGCAATGAGCGGGCCATAATTGGTCTGGCAACTCTTTTGTTGATCAACTCAAGAGACTTGTTTTGCTGCGATGGTGTATCATATTATGCAGACAATCTCGGATATGATTCGACACGTGGTATTAACTTGAGAAAAGATTCCAAAAACTTATTAAACTTGGATGTTGGCATAAGAGTAATGACTGCCTTTTTAAGTGTTTCTCTTAGATTGATAGCAGATGTAAATAGCATAGGTTCTTCATGTGTTTGAGATTATTTCTATTTTATAAACTTCCAGTGCTGATTCAAAAGTTTTCATTTTACCTATTAAAAAAAGCAACAACTAAATGCATGATGGAAAGCAGAATTCTATATAGAAAAAATAACAAATGATTTTCACTTAAAAACTAAATACTATGCGCAATCCCAGAACCCCCCCCCCCCTCCCAAAAAAAAAAGAAGAAAAGAAATGCTGCTTCTTGAGAAAATAACATGATCAAGAAATATGTTTACTGTCAGCTGTATCCAAAAAAACTAACTACCAAAGCATGTATTTAGGTCTTCCCTTTTATCATTCTTTTTTGATCTTCTCACAGAAGTAAGCCTGGCAACCTAGTGCAAGAGTATTCAGCAGATGACTCACCTTACCAAGGATGTTGCAAGAAATATAAGTGGTACACTCAACATTGTCTGGTGCAAGACAAAGATGCCTTCTGTCAAGGAACTGAAAGAATATCACATCTCAAGTTGTAAGATCTGATAGCTCGGCCTTCTCTTTTCAATCCAAGTTTAGCTAAAAGTAATCTCCAATTTCAATAGAAAATTTATTAGCCCAGTCTAATGCTTCAGATTTGGCAAGGGATTATTACAAATGTTGCCTAGATGCATCTCAAGAAAACTTGACTTTATTCTGCTGCAGGAGTTCTTTTCCAAACAGATCCAGTGCTCTAAACCTGTTTTCTTATATGTGTATACACACACACACACCTGCACGAGGATGCTAAACGAGAATGTGAAAAAGATATTTGAATCATATGACTTTTACAACTTTGTATTAGTATATTCGTTATTATCAAGGATTACACTGGTTCCATTATTTCACAATCAATTGACAAGGTCAATTTATTCCTTCAACCTCTTAAATTAAATAGTTTTCTATATAAACTAAACAGCCCATGACTTAAAAATTGTTCATTCTACAAAGAAAAAGTTCTAGACCCAAAAAGAAAAGGAAAATATATTACTGAACAGGGAGGAGAGAGCCTTTTTCTCACAAATTTGTACTTCGAAGTACATTCACAAAGATGAATTTGAACCCCATATTAGAGTGAATTTTGCGAGTCAAAACTTCGGATAAATTTCTAGGGTAAAATACACGGAACCCCCTTGTGGTTTCGCGAAAAGACATCTTACCCCTATCGTTTACAAACCTCCACATAAACACCCTAAACTTCATAACTAAAGCGGAAATGGACCTGTAACCGGGTGTGTGACCTAGTGATGATGGATATGCCAGATTAGTTTGGAACAGGGGCGCAGTAATTCGTGGGAAATCAAAGCCACTCCTACGATTTTCTTCCTCAGAGATGGCAAAATGGTAGACAGACTCTAAAATGGCAATTTTAATACTCTAAAATCGGATCTCAGAGAACAAGGGATCAATTTTCTTCAGCAATTTTCTTCAATAGTAGTAGTAGTAAACATAGAATTGAGTGCCCACTCAATTATTGATTGGGGATGTTTGGGAAAAATTTGGGAATCCACTCATAAGGGGAGTGGTCATGCCGCTACAGATGAGGAGAAGAATATGGCCTTCTGCCTCTAGATTGAAGCTACAGCTGAGGAGATTGCCCAGGAACTTATTCGTTTCCACGAAGAAATGATGGTAAGAAAAGCAGATGGTGCACATCTTCTGCAGAAAAATATCATCATCACCTTTTCTGTCCCAGTCGTGTGAGGGTGAGGGTGAGGGTGATGATGATGATGAGGTTGACGATTCCGCTTCTTCCTCTGCTTCTGGCTCTCGCCCTTCTTGTAAAAGCAGAAAATCTTGAAATTGGAGTACAGGGACTTTAGTCTTGATGGCAGCGGCAACGACATGAACGGGAATGGGGACGAGGGATGGGCAGGTGCTCTCATCGAAAATGAAGATGTAATTGTTGGAATCGTCAGCAGAATGATGTTGGTGGTCAGGGGGTGGATTGTAGACTCCCAGATGGGCGAGTGCTCCCATGGCCAACAACTTGAGATGGCTTCATAGGTTTAGAATGAATGCTCCAGTCAGGGCTGTCGGTAATCTGATGATGAGTAACGGCAGTGGGGGGAAGGGAATTATACCACTCGTAATCCAGTGGAGTTATGTTTGAGGTGGGAAGTTGGAAAAAATGGGTTTCCTTTTATCATTTCTGGGTTATGGGTGGGGTTGGGGGCAGGGGAGAACTGAGAAGAGCAAAACAATTGCCACCGTGAGTGTGTGTGTGTTTAATACTTGCATTGGCATTTGATTCAAAGTTCCAAGGCAAATCTTTCAAGCTTACGTTTCTGGATATACATTGGATTGTCAATTCCTACTAATTTAGCAGGCCACGGGTTAAATGAGAGTATTTGACCTGCTGCCGGTAGCTCAGCCGGTTCAAAAGGTAATTTCCATTTTAGTTATGAAAGTTAGGGTGTTTATGTAGAGGTTTTTAAATAATAGGGGGGTAAGGTGTCTTTTCGCGAAACCACAAGAGGGTTTCTTGTATTTTACCCAAATTTCTATATACAAGCCATTTCCCATATTAGCATTTTCTTGCTTATTTTTATTCATAAATGTCTCCACATGATTCTTCTCCATTCAGTCCTAGAATCAAACTTAAGCTAAACGTAATTACCTTTACGACCATAATGGTTCCATCCAACTGAGTAGACTCAAAATATATAACCCTTTTTACGGCAATTCTGCACTAAATGCATCACATGTAGTTAGTTACAATTAAATCAATGCCTTGGCTTCGCTACCACCCAGAACAACTACTTGAAATCTGAAAAACCAAGTTTGTTTGGATAAGAATTTATTTGGATGATTTATTTGATCCAGTTACTGTAGTACTTTTTCTGATGTGATGTATGTGAGATAAAAAGGTGATTGGAAATTGTGTGTATGATGCAAGCAAAACAAAATCTGAAATAAATCTTGCAAATTTTCTTTGTCCAAACAAAATCACTTCAAAAACGCTAAAAGCAGACAACATACCTCATCAAACTTGCCTGTGCCAATTATCTCCCCTAATAGGAAACTAAACGACAAACGAAGACAAAAGTAAGATCCGAAACAAGCATTTACAATTCATATCAAGGTCAATATGAAAGGAAGGTCAAATCAATGTGCATACCAGTAGGATTAAGATAAATTACAAAATCATAAACAACGAAACATCAACTCATCTTCATCCCCTCCTGCTTCGGAACTGAAACTACATAAATTTAATAAGCAAAACATGAATCAGCAAGAGATATTAAACAAGCAAGAATATTCTAGGGGGAGAAAAGAAGAAAAACAGAAACGTCCGGGAAGGGGTAAATTGGAGTCTGATCAGCAAATGGAAAAAGAACATATACAGTGAAAAAGTAAGAAAGAATCATAGCGTAACTCATGCCACTTGCCCCTCCAGCTTCTGCTCCGCAAGCTTCCGGATCCGAAACAGGAATCACCCTTGAATGCCCTATGAATCGTTCTTTTTTCTCGGGAAATATATTTTCTTTCCGTTTTTTTTTTCCTTTTTTGGCGGTAGAAGTTAAAAAGAAGTGTGGTGGTTTGGTTCGAGTTCATTTAGCACTTAAACAGAAGGTTCTTCGCCCTCCATTCCGTACAAATTAGTATTATCCGGCAAAAAAAAAAAGACCTGGCTCCCCTGAACTTTTGCTTGTAATCAATATACCATTGTTTGATGTAAATAGAGAGAAAATGAATATGTTACGTAAGTACTTGTATTATGATCCAATAGTGGTGCCAGAATATTATTGATTTAATCAGATTTGTACACCTATTAACCCCTTATACAATCTCTTTAAACTCCTCCTCCACGTAGAATAAGATAGTAGATTATACAAATATTATCGTTGTTGGCAAAAAAAAAAATACTCGTATTATGATAGTACAAGTTTGTATGCATAATTCAAAAAAAAACTTTTATAATCATACATTTCAAAAAATATTCTGAAATATATTCAACCTTTCATATAACCTTATGAAAAAAAAATGTGTAACAAAATTTTGACATGTTACACATCCCCATTTATACTTCAATTTTTGGGAATTTTTTGAAATTTATATTACAATAATGACATCTTTTCATTTAATTATATATAAAATAGCACCAATGGACATCATAATTTCTATAAATTTATACGTATAAACATAATAAAGTGATAAAGTTTTCATAAATTTAGTGTATGATATAAAAGAATAAGAATTAAAAGTGGCATTTCTATATTATAAGCTTGAAAAAAAAGTAGTAATTTTGCCGGTAATTTTAGTTCTTACTTTCAAACTTTTTCATCCTATTGACTTACAAATTTATATGAGCAATTTTGTCAAATTCGTATTTTTGCGCCAAAGTTTTAATTGTGATGTTGAAAATATATATATATATATATAATATAGGTATGTAATATATTTCGTACTATACCTGTCTTGTATATATAATCTTCTCTTTAGCAGCACTGAAGGCGCGAAACCGATTCTTGGCAAAGGATTTTCAAATTTCAACATTACGTTTAACTTGAAAGTTGATTTTTCTTTTCTTTTATTTTTCCCTTTAAATTTCAAGTTGGTTTTCGACGTGGATCAATATAAGTAAGGGGATAACGTTACATCAATTTTTTAGACAAAATACCTTGGCGAATTCTACAAGAAGGAAACATCCATGTTGATTAGAAATTAATACAATCACTTAGAGACTAAATCTTGGGACCTATTTGATAACTTAATTCAATACTTAAATTCAATGCGTTCAAATCTTATCATATTCAGACGTGTTTGATAACAAAAAATAAAATATTTTAATTAATTAATGGCACTTAATTTTCTAAACCAAACTTACTCCAAAAAATAAGAAGTAATAATAATATATTCACTTATCATTTAATGCAAAATATGCTCAAATGTAAGGATTTTAACAGTTAACAATTTAATAACTTAATAAATTTAAACTTCAGATTTGCTACTAACATCCATGCATGGGCTTTAAATTGAGTTACTAACATGAAGCAGCATTTGCGTAACTAAAGCAAATAAGGGATGTAAAATCCCGCTAAAGAGTATCCCTTCTTGGGAGAGAGAGAGAGAGAGAGAGAGAGAGTAGCCTAAAATCTAAGATGAATAAAAGAAATCAGTAATTGTTCAATTATTATGCACTAATACACGCCCATCATTTGGTTTTCATAATCTATTGACTTGTGGATGTGGTTCCAACCTAATTTCTGTAATTGTACACAATAACCAATTAAGTCACCAATTCACATCTGCACCTAATAAGTTTTTTCCGAGCAGGGTCTATAAAATCAGTAATTCTATATACCATGCTCATAAATTTTGCTAATTAGATCACTCCAAGTAGCATAGACAGAACACGAGAAAACAATCAACAACATTGATCTCCCCATCCATGTTGAAAACATTTATGGATATAGTCATTAACATTATCAACCAACCAAGATGATACTGAAAGGAACAAGTATTCCACACCTGTTAAGAGTAACAAAATTCACTATAGAATTATTATGTTTGTTATAGCTGTTCATGTTCATGAAGAACAACAAAAAGAAAACTCATTTGAAAGTGGAATAAAGAGCAAAAGAAAATAATATGTAAAATGTCATCTAATGCCAATAAAACACTCAGCTCTGTATTCACAACCAGCCAAAGAGGCAGCGATTAAGCATTCAAAGTATTTTGAAACCCCCCCCCCCCCCCACAAAAAGAAAAGGCGTGTGCGGTACATGACCTACTGACATCAAGTTCTTTCTGGTGGAAGAGTATAATGTCCCAACTGTTCTGGAAGATTATTTAAACTTCTCATGTTCCACCAAAACCTGCCATGATCATGATGTTTACTTTCACTTCTGATGAATTACTAGAACCAGGATTTTCAGTCAAGAATTGTTCCCAAAATACATCATTGACCCCAGTTGGTCCATTAGTGGGTACATTAGTGGAATTCATAGCTACTAGTTCGTCTGAGTTAGCAGTATCGTTGATGACAGCAGTGTTAGTATTCTGGTCACAGTCCATGTCAATCTCAGAGATCTTGGGCCCAACGGAGACATCATTAGCATTAGGCTCTGTGTAAGACACAACAGGGCTCCCAGCACAACTTGTAGATTCAACCAAGGCTGGAGATGAAGTAAGTCTGTCACATGCTTGACCAACGTTGATCAATATATTTTCCCAGAATGACAGTGTAGAGTCCAACTCCTCCAGCAAATCTTTGTTGAAAGCTAAAAGAGAACTTGCATCTAAATGCTCTTTTTGCAAAATTTGAGAATTTATTTGGGTATTTGCCCTGCTGATGTCTTCATTTAGATAACTGTTTCCCGGAATCCTTCTCTTTCTCTCATGAATATGTGGTTCCGGCATGAGCTCCAAAGCAAGTATAGGTCTCTGCAAAATTTTAGACAAGAAGGACATCATGTTCTTTTGCTTCTGTTCCATGAGCTGAACACTTTCTGTCGTACCCAGCACTTGTAATTCAAATCTTTGCTCCTCCTGTTTATACCTCTGTAGTTCAAAAAGAAGTGCCTCTTTATCGCTCTTCAGCCTCTCAATATCATCCTTGTACCTTCGTCTTTCTGATTCACTTAACTGAGACTCAACAGCACCTTGTCCAGAATGACTATGAACAGGCTTACGTCTATAAATGTTCTTTAGAAGATGTGGCTGCCCTCTGACAAAATCATCATTAGCAAATTCCCATTGTTCAGGATCAATCTTCCTGAATCCCTGCCAAAGGAGTTACATATGCCCAAAATTGTTAGAACATATACTCTTAACAAAGGAGATTACACATGTGAACAAAGTTAACACGAAAAAGTAACACAAAGAAAATAAAAAACTAGCTCACATATGTGTTGAGTTGTCTGACAAAGCTGGAAAAGTTATTGTGCTTGAAGTAATTGGGCAGTAGATCCCTTGAAAATTCTGGAGGGTTCCAGACAATGAAGCTTCGGTTATTGCAACTCCATGAAACTATGGCGTTTGTCAAAGGATCATCCACCATCTCGTATGTCTTCGTGAGGAAAGGTGGCAGCGCATTTGAACTGCAAGGTTCATCCATCAAGTAGCAAAATTCAGCCTTGAATTTTTACGCTCAATTGGATTAGTATTCAATGAAGTCGAAACCCTTCCACAAAAGATCACATTCCCTTCCCTCAAGTCCCTGAAAGACCACTTGAAACCAGGTTCAGAGATCCTGAAATGCACCATACACGAAGAAGTCTCGGTTTTTCACTTAAAAATTGGCAAGCGAAATGACATTAGGAATCAAGATTTCCCAACAAAAGTCAAAACCAGAGCCCCAAAATATGAAAATGTCTCAGGTTCATTTGATCCAATCAAAAACCAAAATCCACCCAGACAAACCCCTTCTTTTCTCATATGTTACAACAATTATATAGCCAAAACAACCATACCCCAAGATAAATTCCCAAATTCCTCAAATTTCCTTGGATTCAACCAAGCTCAAGTCTTTTGGCAGCCCCAAATCCCTCTCAAACAAACCAACAAACTTCCTATCAATTCCAAAACCCACGACTTTCCTGTTCAAATTCCTTAACCAACTCAGTCAAAATTCAAGTCTTTTCACAAATAACCAACAATTCCAAGCAAAACTCGTAAACCCTTTATCACCAACAGCCCTGTAAATCAACCCCACAAAGCTAAACCCTTCCAACATTCATCCCAGAAAACAAAAATTCCTCACCATAAATGAAAAAAGTCAACAAATGGGTCATTTTCTTTGAAAATCACTTGCAACACTTAAACCTCAAAGCCGTTAAAACATCAACCAATGTCCCCTTCTTCAAGCAAAAGCATCAAATTTTTTAACAAGAATCTGCATATGCATATATGTATAATCAAATACACATATGCATAAGCAGAGAATTCGTTCTGTCGAACTGTAAGCAAGGTGTTTGAGATTTTACCTGAAAGAGGAAAAGAAAATGATAGACGGTCGCTCAGACAGAGAAACCCAGAAATTTCTCAAAAGGGTCTTCAACGGTCGGTTAAGGTAGGTAGTATGTTTACGGTTTTTTTGGGATCTGCAAGAATTAGCCAATCAAGGTCTGAACCGTCAGGTACAAGATAATGGGTGGGGTTTTCAGTTTTCCAAGTGTTCATGAAAATTGAAATGAGAAGACGGATGAATAGGACTGGGAGTGTAAATTTATAAGGATCAATTTATGAGGATTTTTCTTGTAAGGTTGGAAACATCAGATAAGGATGAACATTTCGTGCAAAACGAACAATTATGACACAATTAATGTTCAACGTCGCATGTCGTAAGAATTGACTTGATACATGGAAAGAAATTTCAGTCCTAGCACGTAGAAATAATAATATAAAGGGTAAATGTTTCGTGCACAGTAAGTATCTATATGCAAAATTTTGTGTCCAAATTTAAATTAAAATGATCTGATATACATTTAATGTATACACACTGACGCAGACAGTGCGGGATAAATTAATCAATAATAAATCGAATTCTGCTATTTTTGGCAAATGAAAGGGTTGAAAAAGTTGATGCACTATTTAAAAGCATTTTGTGTCTCAAATTTGGCACTTCAACTAATTTGCATGTGTTGTCGGAAGCTTTTTGGTTGGAGAAAGGTTGGCCAAAATTGGCATTTGGTTTGTTTTTATGCAATCATGAAGTAATTTGTTTCTAACTTTGTTGAAGTGCTTTTGACACACAAAAAAAAAAAAAAAAGTCTTTGAAATGCTGCAGTTTGATAGTCCCCAGCCACATATGCTAGCACTTCATCTCTTCTTGAGGATAACCAATGCTTTTTTTTTTTTTTTGATAAAGAGGATAACCATACTCAATTCACGTGCACGTTTAATATATGCAAAATTCTAATTTTTCTTCACATATTATGAATTTTCCCATTGAAATCAAGAAAATCTGATCATGAAATTGCTAAATGGTTGACAAATGCAATGAAAGCAAGCAATTTGGGGAAAATTTTAAATTGCTCTTAGGATTTTTTTCTTTTTTCAAAGTTCGCGGCATGCAATTTCATGCTAAACATGTAACTGGACGTAACGTACTTTTGAATAATAAAACATTGAACTTATCAGGTGGTTGTCCACAGGCCTTACTTATATCATCCCAATAAACTATGACTATGTTGTCATTTGATTTTCAATTAACTCGTGGGAAGGAATTTCTGCAATTGTCACAGTAATTGTACTATATAATTGTAATTGATCATTCAAATATGTTGAATTTGAATTTAAGTAACTGAGACAGTTCTTTGGACATTATTTATAAGGCATTAAAAAATTAATTTTGCTTGCACCTTTTTTTTTTGTGTGCTTATACCTATTGTGTCAATGCATATCCATGCTGTGTTTGGATTGAGAGATTTGACGAAGGATTTGAAATTTTCTTAAATCCATCTAGTTGTTTATATTACTCAAAAGGTATCTGAATTTATAAATCACTAATTATTCTAATGATTAAAACGCATTTAGATAATTACTAAATTATAAACCCAAATGTCTCTTAAGCTATTCAAGCAATTAAAATGATTTGGATGGATTTCTAATCCTTTATCAAATTTCATGACGGGAAAAAAAAATAAAAAGGGCAAAGGGTCTCACGTTTCGCTTATTATATGCATGCCGTTTGCCAAGTAATGCATGTCTTCCAAAACAAGCTGCGTGGCCTCGAAGAAATTATTCTCACAATCAAACAGAAAATGACAAACAAAAAACTAATAATAATAATAATAATAATAAACGACTCCACTAATACACACGAAATGGGGAAAACATCTACCAGGTTAACTGAATTATTGATTACGTAGTTGTTGATTTAAGTAGAGATGTTGACAGCAACGGTGTCGTCTGGATTGGATGCTGATTTTTTCTTTTATTATTCTATTTTTCTACGTGATTCATTTTTCACGTCGTTGATTGCGTTGGAGAGTTCTTTCTTGAGATATTTTATTTTATTTGGTTCTTGTTAAAGTAATATATATATTTTTTTTGGTTCTATACATATATTTTACATTTGAGTGACGTGAGTGCTTTTGTGGTAATGAGATGGCTAACGACTTTGTGGATAGTTTTGTGGAATTTTTATGGATAAAAACGGTGACTTGGAATTTTTAGCACGCGGTGACTTGGAATAGTCTTTCATTCTAGAGTTTTTATCTGGAATGAAAGCGGAAGGTTGATTTTTTTATTTTTTTTTTTTTTTTTGGCCTTTCTCCTCAAGGCAAGACAATGCATGCAAGCTGGTTCATTTGCATGTATGAGATGATGATGATTTATTTAAGGAATTAAGGAGGTGTTTGGTTCACATTCGTGAATTTGAATTATATATCCTACCATTAATACTATGAGTTTTGGTCATTCATCCAGACAGTTTGGTTTGGGAATGGGGTTGATTTCATTTTGTTTAAGAGGTAATAAATTTAGAACATATGAAAATGTTAAGAGGGTAAAACTTGACGCTCGTATTTCAATTGAACAATTTCCACGATGATCTACCATACAATCTGTATGTATATCATTAATTTGATTTGAATTCGTATGACTCATACCTATTTACCAAACATCGTCTAAATGAAAACATTTTGGTATATCTTTCCAACACAAGTTCGCCGAGTTACGAAATGGATTCAATGGAAATTTATATTCTCACTCTTTAGCATGGTAAAAAAATATAATATAAAAAATAGCTCGTAATTTATTGTCTGTCCAATTGACGTGTATATATATAGACACGCTCATGCATGCATCTATGTATGTACGTATTCTTGTTTTTTGCCTTATTGTCAAAAGAAGGTTAGAGTGCGCCGTAGCAATCATTACACGGTAACTGAAAGGTGACGCCTTTTTTTCTTCATTAAGTTTTGCTGGATTCTTGAATTTTTATTGGATAAATGTGTGAAGCCTAGCACGCGGTGTCTTGGAATAGTCTTTCATTCTAGAGTTTTAATCTGGAATGAAAGAGAAAGGTTGATTATTTTTTGCCTTTCTCCTCAAGGTACGACAATGCATGCAAGATGGTTCATTTGCATTTATGAGAAGATGATTTGTTTGAGGAATTAAGGAGGGGATTGGTTTGTGTTCTGGAACCCTGCTATGAGTACGAGTTTGTCATTTGTGTTTGGTTTGGAATGGAGTGAATTTCATTTTATTTAAGATTTAATCAATTTAAAACCCATGAAAATAAAAGGGGTTATCGATCCAACATTTGTATTTCCACTGAACAATTCCCATGGTTGTCCATCATACAATATATATGTATATCACTAATATTTTATATTGATTCCTGCATCTCATACCTATTTACGTTAATTTTGATAGTGACTCCTGTCTCTTATACTTACTTACCAAACACCGTCTAAATGTATACATTTTGGCATATCTTTGCATCATGACTTTTAGTGAATTAAAAGATGGATTCAATGAAATTTACACTCACCTTTTAGGATCATAAAAAAAAAGCTAAAAAAAAATTAAAAATGGGTTGTAATTTATTGTCCAACTGAATTTTTTTTTTTCTTAATGCTTAGCCCTTTTTGAAATAAAATAAAAAAAAAAAAAAAAAGGGCCGGGGGGAGGGGGGGCCTCAGCTTCCACTACATGATGACAAATGTAATGCTTTTTTCAAGTTTTGTTGGATTCTTGGACTTTACAAGTGTGATTCCCAAATCTTGACACCTACTAATTGTTTTCCTGAACCCAACGAGCCCATCATATGCAACCCACAAGAGTTGACAGACCAATAATGAGTGTTTATTTTTTCCCTCCAACACCAACAGTAAGTTGGTGACCTTTTAACAAAATTCAGCTCCTAGTCCTTTTGGAGAAGAAGAAAACAAGCCCAAAAACATTAAATCCTTTGAATAACACAAGTAAAGAGGGTAAAAGAGATTAATTTACTGTCAAGAAACAAGAAAATGGAAGTCCATCTCAAGGGCTTCCTGCCATGCTAAACTACCACTACTCCCACTACTCCCACTGACACGAATGTCTCACTACTCCCACTGCAGTGTCACCAATTCAGCTCCCACTGGCAGTTCCTTTGCCAATAATTTTTCACCTTTTCTGGCTGCCTATATGTCCTTCTCTTCCACGCACAAAGTTGAACAACTTGGTAAATAGTTCTTGCAAGGTTCATTCAACTATTATCTTTTCAAGCGACTCCGAACTGTGCATCAAATAATCTGAATTCTCAAAATACTCGATACGAGTAAAACTAACCTCCTAACTTTGTCGCAGGGATTGGCATAGATCATTCATCAGTGTTTCACTTTTTCAAAGGACCTGTACTAACACTTGTCATGGCCCAACATATCTAAACATGAATATAATAATGTTTGCTTGCTAAAAGAGCTCATCTAAGCATGAATCCAAACAAATTAACATATATACAAGTCATATTATCATAGAAGCAATATGCTAAATTTCAAAATTATTACCACCTAAATAAATGCAATTAGAACGAATAATTTGAGATAATGAGGTCCTTGTATAGTTATTCTAATTATTGGCTAAGTCAAACATTTCCACACACCCCCCCCCCCCCCGGGGGGCTTTTATTTAATATTTCGTTACTTCGATTAAAACTGCTGCCATATAATCCAATTCCAAATTTCTTAAACATTATCGATCTCCAAAGGTAGCCTACTGAATTAGTCCTATATATTTATTTTCAATATAAAAAAAAGGCTTGTTTCATATTGACCTTAAGCCTCAATATTACCCCACATTCTAGTTATTACGACATATGATAATTAAATAATAAAATAATTAGGTTTAATAATTTTAGTTATTTTTTTGAGTCCCAAGGAGGGCCAAGCTGCCCTTTTCTTTAGTTGACTAGTTAATAAGACACAAAATTAATAAATGAGAACTGGTTATCATAAGATACTGAAGTAAAACTACACCTTATATTATATTTGTAAGAAAAATCTAAACAAAAAATTGTGAAAGTTATTAGAAGTTAATCTTGAGTTCATGATTTAGTTTTGATGGATTTGTTATAGAAACCATTCAATGAGAGTAACAACTAAAATCTAAAAGGTCATAGAAAATGCTAACACTACAACCCTTGCTTTTCTCCCACTTTGTGTACTAGTATTGATAGATAGATAATATCTATCTAAGTATTTGACTAGGCCTATAAAAACTACCGTTTACAATATCTCTATCACAATAAAGTCTCTACAGTACTAATAAAGTCTGTGTATATACTTATTAGTTTGGTATTACTACTATTTCCTATCACTTTATGTGTTTTCAAATCTGCCCTTGTCACTATTATCCACTACATGTACTCAAAGGAAACACAAATCGAATTTGGGTCACATTGAGATAATCAAACTAAAATTATTTTGTGTGCTGATGGATCTAAATTGCATCCAGACTTTTAAGTTTCATCAAACAAACAAACAATCTAGTTTCAAACCTGGAAAAAAAAATACAGGTCCAACTTTGGATTGATATCCATGAAGTAATTGTTATTGTAAATTCATCATTTGACCAAAAATTCAGCGTAGCTAATTTTGAAGTACTGATTGGCTACATATTGGGCTTCAAGTCTAATGCTGAAATACTGTTGGTGCTTCTTTGGGCCGTAGTTTTACAAGACATTGGATTTGGATTTGGAATTTCGAATCATTTTAATGATGATTCAGTGATTTCTCAAACTAGGTCAACCCACTCCCCTTTATTCCAAATAAGTAATAATATTATGTTTTTCAATTTTTAACCGAAAAATAAAATGGGTAAACGATACTAAGCCCACATTTACCTATACGCTTGTCTCACTTAACTCATTCAAATTTGTATGTCAGTAATTAATCCCTATTTGATTGATTTGTATGTGTTATTAGACAAGTTATTCCCATAGTAATTTTCTCATTTTTTTCCTTGTTCATTTTCTTTTTGCTTCTTCTCATTTCTTTCATTTCACCGGTGCACTATATACTTTAGGATGGCAATGGGGACGGGTGGCCGCGAGCACCCGCCCCGCGGGGGGCTAATGGGGAGGGGGAATGTAACCCCGCCCTACCACCCGCTTTAAAAAAATAAATATATAAAATATATGTATATAATTATATATATAATATATAATTTAATTAGTTACAAACTTATGATAATGATATTATTAGTTATATGTATTATATAATGTATATTAGTATATGTAATATAATTGATATTATCAATTATATTAATAATTATATATGTGTACTAATACAAATTATTAATTAGTTTTTACTAAATTTACTAATACATTTATACTAAATCCCTAATTACACTTAATACAATAATATTTTTTTCTCGAAAAAAAGCACAAGCACAATAATGAATTAGTGATTGTATTTGTGCCAAAAGTGAAAACTTGACTACTTTAGTTGTATTTATTTCATCATGTTGGATTGTATTCAAATAACTTTTGTTTGATTGTTTTTATAAGTTTCAATTGTAAAATTACAATAAATAATAATTTGATTATGTGTACTTGATTATTTGCTAAAATTTAACTATAATAAAATTATATAACAAATTTTTATTAGCCTAATGAGGACACCCGCGGGGAAAGCGGGACGGGGGACGGGAGAATTTGTAGGCAATGGCGGGGTGATGGAGGGAGGTTGCCATACTTATACTTGTTTGCCTTTGCATACTTGGAATCAGTTCTTTGATGCAATTTTTTTTTTTTTTGTTTTTAAAATCTTGTACTATGAATAACTAAATGATCATAAGCTATGTACATCATTTTGCACTAATTATAATTATTCAATATTCTATTGACTATGCCTTCAATGGTAATCTTGATTCCTTGTTTTTTGAACCAAATGTTTTTTATTTATTTTATTATCCCATATAGTGAATGGAAAAAAAATTAATTTATGCTATATTTTGAAAGAAAGAAAACAAGAAAAAAAAAAGCGCAAGGTCTAACAAAGGGTAAAGTGATGAGAAAGACAACTAGAGGGCAAAGTGAGACAAAAGTATAACTACAAGGGGTTGGTGTAATTTACTCAAATAAAATCCAGTCTAATTTGTCTCCCGCGACGCACGTGCAATAGCGGTCGAGTTATGGATAATGACACTTGGGATCTGGGTCCCACGCACCGAACCTAGTCAAACGCTGCTCTCTTTCCTTTTCCTGACGAATTCCGGCCTTTTTGACGAATTCCCATGCTGCTCCTTTTTTTTTTTTTTCTTGACGAATTCCTTCTCGTTTTAGTATTCTGGAGCTTTTGGACTAAAGAGTGAAAGTAAATTATGCTAAAATTTAGCATCGTCAGAGGTATTATAGTTTGATAATACTAGCAAGTTTGGACTGTCAAAGGGTATTTAAAAAAACACTAGTCAATTCGGTTCTATGTTCCTCAAAAAAAAAAAAAAAGTATTACAATATATATCTCATTTTTGAATCTGATAACAGAAAAAACTCTAAAAGTCTTTATTGACGATTAGATCAACCCTGATGATTGTATTTTTGTTAAGTATAACAACTAAAATAACATTTTCTCAACCTATATCTTTTATGGTTAGGTTGAGCAAAAGGGAGTGTCAAGTTTGCAAACAAAAAAAAATGCAAAAGGATATTTTTAAATTAATGAAAGATAGCACTACAAAATTACCTTGAAAAAGGGTGTTTCTTTTTTACTTTATTAAAAATTGAGATAAGTTTATTTCATTGGTTGAAAATGAGATATTAACGGTATTAGTTTAATATATTCGTTTGGCAACGCAAATTGCTCATCTCATTGTCCGGTTAAAAGTTTTCAACAATTTTTACTCAATTTCTTGTAGCTGTTTCTTGCTGTGGAAAGGAGAAGAACGCCAAAAGTCAAAAGTTTACACTCCCTAAACTCTTTGATAGATTGACCATTCGATGCATTAAATGGCGAGTCATTTTCATCTTTTTCTCAACAAAGCTTGATTTTTTTTCAAAACGATTTTGACCTTTCTTCCATCCTCATCCCTTCCCGTGCTAGCATAAAAGTTGGCTAGTGTTTTTGTTTACCACCGGCATGTTTTTGTTTTCACATTTGGAGTGGACACACTATTTAAATTGAAGACTCAATTATACTACTAAAACTAATCCTAGAGGTCCTTATATATATATATATATGTGTGTGTGTGTGTGTGTGTTTTTAGAGGTCTTACCATTCTTATAAAGAAAAACTATAAATTTCTTTACTGTTCAAAGCTCTAACTTAGAAATCTAGTCAGTCAAATCTCGCGAGTTTGGACGCTGTATTATTTGAGATAATTACTATAGTATTTTTTATGATGTGATGTATGTAAAATAAAGAGAAGTTGAGAATATAAAAAGTTGAGTTGAAAATTGTGTTTATAATACAAGTGAAATATTATTTGAAAAAATTTGTTACCCTAAGACTTTCAAATTCAAGAATACGATTGAATTCTTCCTATCCATTTATTATGTATTTATAACATTTTCAAAACCTTTTCTAAATATTTTGGCAAAATTTTTTTATTGTGCATCGTAAATATGTTTTCTAATCACCTTGTTATATTTTTAAACTCACATATATCACATTATAAAAAGCAATACAATATCATTCTGCAATTTTTTGAAAACAATCTTCAATCTATATAGAATATCTCTAAATTCCTTGATGCATAATGCTTGAGAAATAAAGATAATTTCCCTTTATTTTAATAGCATAGCATGTATTCATTTAGTAAATCCTTAAATATCGAACTGTTTGATATCAATAATATTGATTAGCGTCAAAAATCAAGGGACGAAGGTTTGAAAAGACCAATGTCATACCTGTTCGTTATAAGGTGTCACAATAGTGAATGCTAATTGGTTTTCGACAATGCTATATAGCATTGCAGTCAAATTTGTGTTCATTCAAATTATTTTCAAGCTCTTAGTCCATTCATAAATAACATTAAATATCTAATCAAAGTCTATTTCACCTAAACTTTTTTCAATTTTTCTAGGGAAACTATAATATTAAAGGAGAGTGTTTAAACAAAATTAAAAAGTAGAACAAGAGAGTAATAAAATATAATATTAGATCAAAATGAAGCAACAGAATCTTAATTGAAAAAAAATGGGGTAGATTGAATGATTCGAAAGGACTTGAATAAGAGATTTTGGATTTGAAATCTCCTATTTATATTAAAAAGTAAATAAATAAATAAGAAACCTTAGCTAGAACGCTGCCGTGTATAAAACCGCATCATCCCACGTTTTCACAGACTTTCCCAGCAACTGCTGCAATTGACAATCTCCTCTCTCTGTATTACAAAAGACTAAACACGTGCACGACCCGCATTTCCAGGTCTTCATCGGAATTAAAATAATCCATGAATGGCACATCTCGTAAATTCTTTACAATCCCAGTGGCAAATTCCCACCCATACCCCAATATTTAGCTCGCTCGTCTTCTAAACCCCTCAAATCCTCCGTCCTCGTTCATTTATTTCGACTCTCATCTCATCATTTCACTCATTGAAAACCCAACCCGGTCCAATTAGACCGGCCGAAATAAATCCAACCCGGTTCAACCGGTGCTTTTTTGTCAATTTTCCGGTGGAGCTGGGTGGGAGTTGGTTGATAGACGGCGTCGTATCTGTTTTTTTTTCCTTTTCATTAGATGACGTCGGGGACGAGGCTTCCGACATGGAAGGAAAGAGAGAACAACAAGCGGAGAGAGCGGCGGCGGAGGGCGATCGCCGCCAAGATCTTCGCCGGACTGAGGATGTACGGGAATTATAAGCTCCCCAAGCATTGCGATAATAACGAAGTCTTGAAAGCTCTCTGTAATGAAGCCGGTTGGGTCGTTGAAGAAGACGGCACCACTTACAGAAAGGTTAGACGACTTATCCTATTCAAAAAAAGAAAAAATTCTTCGCCGGTGATGTCGTAAGTTTCCAATCGTCCGTCGATCTGGAATTTGATTCTATTGTTTTTTTTCCCTTGAAAACACTTTTTAATCTTCAAACAATACTTTCAAGTATTTTATGATTTTTTTTTTTTAAAAATGAACGTTAGTAGCCAGGTAGCCATTATTGGAAGTGAAGACTGAATGGGTGCTAAAGAGCGCCGGGTGCGTTCAGCTCATGTTAGCATGGTTTACCGGTTCATTATTGAGCTGTTGATTGAGCCAGTGAACTGCTTTTGCTATATAGTTGTCCGGATGCCGACTGCTAAATTGCGCTCCACTTGCTTTCAGCGCACGTTAGCATGGTAGCGTTGGAGATTAGTCTTTTTCTATATTATTTTTTTTAATAAAAATGCTATTCAAGTGGTAAAGATGACTTTTGACAAAAAAAAAAAAAAAAAAAGTGGTAAAGATGACTTAAATTAACCGTCTGTAAAATTTGCAGTTGGGAAGAAAGTAGATCACGTTCAGACTGCAAATTTTAACCACCGCAGATTAAAAGCTCGAAGCTCAAAAGATTCTCTCTTTTTTTCTTATTGGAATTTTTTTAGCTGAGCCCGAAAAACAATAAAAAATATGAAAGAGAAGATGGTGAAAAGACAACGTCTTAGATTCAATCTATGCAGTCTGATCGTCAGGGGAAGGTTTCTGGACATCCCACCTGGAGAATTCACTCTTAGACAAAAATAGCCTCTTGAAAATGGGGATAAGTTCATGTTTGTAGAGGTAAATTAAATTTACTAATATGGGTAGTTTAGTCAATTCAGCTACCCAAACGTCAGGGCATCCGTCAAATTTCCACCTGTACTTGTCTGCGAGTTGCAGCTTAGATCTACTGTGGTTAGATTTCACCTTTGACGGTGGCTTACATTTTTATTCTTTTATGAAATTTTCATATTTCAAAAGGGCATTTTAGGCATGTAAAATTCATACAATATTTTCACTACTGGTGGTACTTGATTAGGACGAGTATACCTTTTCAGAGGAAGAGTACAACCAATGGTGTAGCACTTACTGGACTCTAAATCTTTTTTTTTTTTCGAAACGATAGAAATTTTATATCATTAAAAACTGTACAATTTTGGAGCAAAGGCTCCTTACTGGACTCTAAATCATGAAATGGGGTTTACGCCAAACTGGGTTTTTTTTTTCCCTTTTTAATTTACTTGGTAAATCTCTCTCTTTTTTATAAAAAAATTTCTTTTTCAGGTTTGTCTGGGTTCTATCCTCTTCCTAGATTCCCGGGTTTAACACCTTTTTCTTCTTACTCAAAGGAAGCGTGGGCTTGTTGGGTTTTGCGGTGGAGGTGGGGTGTGTTGATTGTCAATTGTGGGCCTAAAGTGTTTGCTCACTTTTTCTAGTTTTGTTTGTTTATCTTTTTGGGTTGGTTTCAAAATTGGTATAGTAGTTGTAGCCTGTAGGAGTAACATGAGATAGATGGGGAAAGTAGATATGAGAAACTTTATGATAATTACATGCAGTGAGCCAGCGATGATTTTGAACAAGGCTGTAGAGCGTGTGGTTTTAACCTTGTAAAAAGTCAGCAGAGCTAGTTATCCAACCTTCTCATTTGAGCTGGCAAGGAAATTGGGATATCATTTTCAAGTTCTCCACCCCGGGTCATACACAGAAAAAAACGTGGAGGATTTTTGTACAGTTGCTGAATAAAGTGGGATTGGATGAAGAGGAGCTGTGGTCCAGTTCAGTCATGGCTGTTTGAGTTATTGGGGTTTACTGTGCTGGGTGTTCTTTCCTTTTTCTGTTTTTTTCCCCTTGTAGGTTGGGGGAAGGGGAGGGAATTGTCTAACGATGCAGTTGACATTGCTATGATGGTGATTTGTATGTTTCTCTGTCTTTTGGTAAAGAGACTTTTTGGGTTGGAGGAGAGGGGAAAGGGGTGAGGGGGGGACAGGTATCTTTCTTATATTTGGGGTTCCATCATGATATGCTTTAGAATCGCCTTTGTGGATCTGGGGTGCGTACAAATTCTTGGTCCACCATTTTAGATAATACTGATTTTGTTGGTCACCAGCATTGAAATTTGTGGCATGATTTAATTTTTGATTTTTTAAAGGCAATAGAAATTGAAAAAAAAAAAAAAGATAAGTGATTTTGATTTTGTAAGGTAAAAGAGAAGGGCTTAGATTGGACATGCGGATGTATAGATGATAATATTGTTTTTGGAAGCGAAATTGGATTTTAAATATATGCTGAAAATGACATCTGAGGATTTGGTACGTAAAATATCTTGAAAACCAACTGATCTTCCCATGGATGAGGTCCTTACTTTGACCTTCTAATTCAAAATTTGTTGGGTCCAAAATTTTGATTGATCTTATTAGGTGCAGAAATATCTACGAAAGTCAATATAAATCCAAAAATAACCAACGTTGTTTGCTTTGGTTCCCATGACTTTGTTGGTTTTATGATGACCGAACTATTTTTGGAGTTTTATCTTAATAAGTTCCATTCTACTTGCTGAAAGATTGTTTTGGCAGAAAAGGAAAACAAATGCAGAAAATTCTCAGCAAATACATAGAACCAATCTTGGATTTTTTTTTTTTGGGTGTTCGGGTAGTTATTCTTTTTTTTCCAAGGATTTGTTCGTATATTTTTACTGGTCCAATCAAATTGATCATGCTTACATAATATGGCTGATTGGTTATGGGTTTATTAAAATAGTGTGAATTACATTCGATTATATGATGCAAACAATAGCTAACTCGTCAAGGGGCGCAATTTCCAGAAATTGAAGTTGGATTGTTGCGCTAACATTTTGGGTTTCTAGTTCAGATTAATTAAGGGATAAGCTAACAGGTAATATCCAAGTATATTTAGTCCAAAACTCCTTGTGTGGTTGGTGTTAGATATCTCATGGAGAATTCAGTGTAGATAGCCATATTATGGACCAACGTAATGCATGTTGGAATGCTCTAGAGACAGCTTAGTCTCCTATTTTTCCTCATCTGTGTTCTATAGTTCTATTCTTTCAGTAACTAACTATTAAATGTTTCACTGTGTATCCTTCAATGGTGGTCTTAAAATGCCTTGCATCCATAATCTACATCTTATTAGGGGGCATCCTTCCTACAACAAACATGTTAAACTTGTTGCGAGTTATGAAAGTCTTGATCATGACATAGAAATCAGGATGTGTTACATCAAGTTACCTCCACGCTAAAGAAGTATTCATGTCTGCTTGCAATAGATCCTTAGATTCTAGGCATGCATTAGTGACTGCATTTTGGAACCTTGCTGATACCAGAGATTTTTTTCCTACCTTTTTGAGCTTATGATCTCTATTCCTTTGCAGGGATGCAAGCCTGCTGAACGCATGGATATTATTGGTGGTTCTGCAACAATGAGCCCTTGCTCATCATACCAACCAAGTCCTGGCGTATCATACAACCCAAGTCCTTCGTCATCATCCTTCCCAAGCCCTGTTTCATCCCATTATGCTGCCAATGCAAATGGTAGTGCTGATGCTAATTCCCTCATACCTTGGCTTAAAAATTTATCATCCGGCTCATCACCTGCTTCATCCAAGCTCCCACACCATCTTTACATCCCCAGTGGCTCTATAAGCGCTCCAGTCACCCCTCCTTTGAGTTCTCCTACTGCCCGGACCCCACGGATGAAAGATAATTGGAATGAACAAATAGGTGGTTCAGTGTGGGGACAGCAATACGCCTTCTTACCCTCATCTACCCCCCCCAGTCCCGGTCGTCAGACTCCCCCTGATTCAGGGTGGCTGTCTGGTGTTCAAACTCCCCAAGATGGGCCTTCATCTCCAACCTTCAGCCTTGTTGCATCAAATCCATTTGGCATCAAAGAGCCACTTTCAAATGGAGGATCCCGCATGTGGACTCCAGGGCAGAGCGGAGCATGCTCCCCAGCTATTGCAGCTGGTTTTGATCAAACTGCTGATGTCCCCATGGCTGATGCTGTTTCTGCTGAGTTTGCATTTGGCAACAGTACCAAGGGACTGGTCAAGCCGTGGGAAGGGGAGAGGATACATGAGGAATTCGTATCCGATGATCTTGAGCTTACCTTAGGGAACTCTAAAACCAGGTAAGTGGTACAAGATTGTTCAACTGTGGCAGCGTATCACATAAATTTCATGTGACATGTTAACAAATTGTTTTGATGTTGCAGATAGGGAGTGAGTTTTATGCGGAACAGAATATCAATCTGTCAGTATGTGTGCATGAGCTGATGTCCTTTTAGCAAAGATGAAGTGATTATCTGTGTCAATACTTCTGAAGGATTATTAATTGGTGGAATCAGTGATGTTATAATGTAGAATAGCGGAAATATTCTTTTTTTTTTCCATTTATTTTTTTAGATCTTTTTCACTATCTTAGATAGTAAAGCTCAGTATAAATAGATATTCCATGAGTGGCTCTTGAACTTTTTCCACCCATTTTTCTTCCCTTTTTGCACATTCTTTTTTCATTTTACGGCAGTTTTTCGCCATCTGCAGCCTATACAAACACTCGTTACATGTGATTATAGTTTGTAACTGGAATCGGCTTGAATGTGAAAGACGACTATTGTGGTAACTGAGTTCTGACTATTGACAAGTTTCGTGTCTACCTGTTGTTACTTCCTGACGTGTGTAGCTTGAAAGTTGATAGATCACTGTTGCTTTTTCTGTCGCCTTTTTTCAATTAGATACAGAACAACCAAGTAGAAGCAGATGGTAACCTCTTCATGAAATTTAATATATTATCAAGCTAGGCAGAGGTCCTTTATCATTTTTGCACCTTTTCATAAATGCAACTTGGGTGGATTTTTTTTTTTTTTGGGACTTGTTTATACTCTTCAAAGAGCAGGACTCTTGCTTTAAGATAATTTCTAAACCAACTAGTCTAGAAGTGTGCCATGTGAATTCAACACTTCAGCACGTTACTTAAAGACCTCAGGTCTGCCCAAGGCGTCCATTCCATTCCTTGTGTTAAAGCTGCGAATTGCAACGAAGCAAATACTAATGCATTTCAAAGAAGAACAAAGTGCACCAGTTTCCTTTTTTCCTTTTTCTCAATATGACCATCAATGTAAATCTGACAAGGGAGCTTCCCTCGCTTTTGTCAGATATAGCACATATTCCTTTAGTTTAATCAATACTGTACACCATTAGGCAGCTATTTACATTGGCAAAAGAATTGTGGGAATTAACTGTTCGTATACGAAGGAATAAAAGTGGTTGATAGTAATTCAAGAGACACGAACTTCAGCTCCTGAACCTTGAATGCAAAGGACACTATACATTTCGAAACTGTAATGGTAGCCCTTAAAGCTTCTGGTATAGATCTCCCAGTGCACGGTAGAGCATGGCTGCTGCAGGTGGCCTTGGCAACGATCCAATAAGTATGTCAGATGCCTTTAGTAACTGGCTACCATAAAATCTCGAATTTTCTCGGGCACGGGTTGTGACAACGCTCCCTTCAAGGGAACATCCAACAAAAGCACCTGCTTGGTTGACAACATAGATTTTGCACGAGGCAGGATGTCAGAAATTGACTCTTAAGACTTTAAAAAGTAAACCACCTACACTTCAAGGGCTACATACATTTATACACTATAATAACAAGCATAATATGATTTTTTTTTCTAGGTTAGAGAATTGCCTAGCTGAATACTGTTAAATCTATCTTCACATTCAGACCCTAGCAGTTCTTCAACTAACCAAATCATCCATTTAAATATAGAAGATTTCCAATTTAAATGTTGAAGAACAATGGCTAGGCAATACTTGCAATGTTTTGACCCTGCGGCAATTAATGCAAAATACACATAAAAGCAGGCAACAGCAATTCTTTCCTTTCTCCTTTAGTTTTATCCCCCCTTTCCCCATTAGTTAAGCATAAGCAAATGATTTGAAAAAAAAGAAACCTCAATACTCAAATTGCAAAATTTCTCTATAACAAATAAGGGGTCTTGAAAGGAAAAATAACCTTTACTGCAGCTATATGTATAACAAGCTGCATAGCAACCAGCACCAGCTCGCACATCTGCTTCTGCAGTGCGTCCAATGATTCCAAATGCAGCACTTAGACCAGCTCCAACTGATAGATGTGTACTACTACTGAAGGTCTTCACAGCAGAATTAGTTCTCAGCACTATAATGAAGTCAGTCAATTCTCCTCCAGCCTATGACCACATACATAACAAGAGGTCAGCATGGTATCTGGTATGATTTCATTCATCAGACCTTGAAGAAAGAAAATCATGTTCAAACTGAAAATGTGTTAATTGGGTTGTTCACTTAGAAAAAATGAGGCTAAAAAATAAGTTACTCCAAGATCACAAAAACATTGTTATTCTTGTCCTCTAAATTGCGCATGGACTCCCCTGAGATATAGAAGTGGTAAGGGAAAATGCACAAGTTTCAGATAACTTTTTATCTTTTTACATTTGCTTTTCCATAGTTTGGTGCAACAACCATAAACAGAACTGACTTTTAATTTCTTTTTTTTTTTTTTTTGTGGGGGGGAGGGGGAGGACACGCCTTGGCATCGTTGTGTGAAGATCATTACTGAGGAATTTAGTTACACAAGGATTACAGTGAAACAGACAATGGCATTATTATAATGAATGCTTTGCTTGCTTGGCTAAGAAAGAAAATTTAGATACCTGAGCACCCCAGCCCACACCAAAGGTAGATATGGCAGAGGGTGGAGACCATGAACCATCTTCCCTTCGAGCAACCACCAATCCAGTTCCAACATTGTATGTAACCATCATTCCTACTTTGACAACAGTGAGTATGGCTAGCCCTTTGGCATCTCGTAGAATAGCTTCTGGAATTTTCTTTTCAGGTGCCAGAGAACCAACCTGAGCAGTCATACATGTATGAGATTCTTGACAAGGTCCATAAAAAGCATTCAGGAAACCAAAACAACATAATTCACATGCTTTTACAGAGAAGAAATTACAGAGGTTTCCCTTATAAAATTACTGAGTCCATGAGACAAAATGTCACCCAATAAGATAGTGAATGCACAATAGGAACTATAAAAGCTGAGAACCCAAGCAATAAGTGTCTAGAAAATAGAGTCCGCACAAGGAGTCTTTAACCGCAATGTTGTGGCCTAACCTGCAGGTTTATAGAAAGTTAAGAGTAAAATTGAACCAGCTCCATACCTTAGTATAACCCCGAATGGTATTTGTGGCCTTGTAGATCTCGTACTCCATTGACTGGCCCCATGGAAAATTTACCCAGGATCTTAATGTACTCAGGTCAGTCAGATCATGTGTTGGCAACTGTGCAGCATGGCTTACTTGATCCATCAAGAATGGCTGGACCGACTCAAGACGAACGAAACAAACATCACAAACCCGTTGCGGATCCCCAGTGCGAAACTTTTCTGGCAACAAGCTCCTTCCTTTCGTGCACTCTCCACAGAATATACCTCCACAGAACCGACAATGATGCCTGGTGCACATAATTGGATGAAATTTCACATTGCATAACATGCAAGATGAAGCTGCACTGTCAGGCAACCATTTTGGTGGGTCTGATTCAAGAATTTCTTGGGCGTTACCGAAGTTAGCTTCTGTGAGAGTCTCAGCCATCTCTTTCCATGCTTGCTCAATTAGGTGACCAGATATCCATGAAATTGTATCAATATCACCAGAAGCCATGGAACTGACCTTCCCTCGTGCCACAAGTAACATTTCCAATACCACATCCCACATGGTCAATTCCTTGTCTTCACCTACCAACCCACTCCAGCCCATATCCCCTTCCGGAAGGTACCCTCCGTTTAAGCTAAAACCTCTGCTCCACTCGTCATGCTCACTTTCTGACATTGGTGGAATAGAAACAGGAATCCAAGATCCGGTTTCTCCAAAAAGAGGTGTATCGTAATAGAAGTACCTTCCTTTCTGAGGGCCTACATCTGAATCTAGACTCTGATTACTTTGCACTCCAGCATTTGAGGGCGAATTTTCATCACCAGCTTCTGTGTTGTCTGGTTGTGGGTATACAGATTTGGTATTCTTGCCAATCTCTTCTATGTATTCGGAAGAATAAGCATCAGATTTATCACGTCTAGTTATCTGCTGGAATTTAAAATCTTCCTTCTCACCATTTCCATCCTGTGTACAGTCAGGTAGGTTGATATCATTCTCCACATGCTTAGCCATTTGTTGGCGCAGATATCCATTAGTACCATTACTAACCTCTGTGTTTGCTAACTGTGCTTTATAACCATATTCTTCACTTTTAGCCCCTTGGTGGTTGAGAAAAGCTCTCTTTGTAGTATTTTCTATCACAGACTCATGTGGCTCCATTCCATATCTTTCTGGTTTACTTTGTATTCTTGTGAGATCATTATTGTCATCCCTCTCCTCTCCTGTGGTTTGAAGTGATAATTTAGCAACAAACTCTTCAGATTGGGAAATTTCTCCACTCTTCAAACTTCTCTTTTCCACAACTTCATCTCTTGTGTATGTAAGTGATTCCGATGCAGGTTCAGCCATTTTCTGGCTAAGGCTTCTAGCCATATACTTTTGATTGAAAAGCTCTACGTGCTTCCAAGGTCTCTCAGAACCCTATAATCAGAATAGAAACACCAAAAACAAAAAAAAAATGAGGTTGCTGATCAACAAATTATGGACTGCTTGCAAAGGTATGAATTTGACCATCTAAAACATAATGTGAACACCTACGCTTGTTCTGAAAGACCCAATTTAATAGGTGCCAAGAAACAATAAAGAGACTAAGAGATTACTTGAACAGAGCATATCACAAGAATGGGAATTTAATGCATTACAAAGTGAATATTACTTCTTCAACATCGAACAAAGTTGAAAGCAGATTATAGCTGTGATCAAGTGCTGCAATAACAAGGCAAAGAAACCAATATGAATCGATATTCCATCGGTCTGGTCCTCTGTTGCAATGAAGGTAAAAAAGCAACCTCAAACAGGCTTAATTCCTTTCATTTGAAATGTGATTTCTGAAACACTTGGAGCCTCCATAAGCAAAGTATGCCCCACTCACTCTCTTATTGGCAGTTTCACATTCTTATGTATAATGCAAACAATGCAAATTCTAGAACATGCAAAAAGAACGGAACAACATAAATTTTGTTTTAAAAACATCTCTAGTCAGATATCAACTCTGAGAAGTGCCATTTCTCAAACCGGTCAAGAAAGCACTAACTCAACCACCAACACATGTATAATCCAAACAGTATCTAACCTAAAAAGCTCTTCAGACACTGCTATTTTAAGTTATAAAAATACAAAATAAAAAAACTTTGATTTGGACCGTCTTCATTATCGTTTTAATCTTCCTTTTCAGTAAATTCTCCAATACTATTAAAACCCATCCAATCCAAACTATACTTTTCTGTGACAATCCAACTTTTCCAAGATCCTAGTCACAAACAACCCAAAATTTGGAAAAAAACATGAACAATGAGTTGCCTTAAATATCCAATACGTCTCCACATTAGAAACAAAAATAAGTGTAAGAGAACTAATTAAAAAAAAAATCATAATCTTTTCCTCCTCCCCCAGAATTTTGGTTCCGACCTTCAACTGTGATACTTACAGATGAACTAATAACTCCAAAAAGGGTCCCTAAAATATCAATCAATTTAACAAAAAACTAAACTTTAACACTAGAAAATAGCTAAACCTCAACAAACTGGAATAAATTGAACAAGAAATAATACATCTTCATAATTCAACAGGAAAAATTTTAAAAACTTGAGGGCCTTAGGGGTTGTTACCAATTCAGGATCAGGGTCCAAAACCCTAGAATCCAAGTGCTCAGTTCCTCTTTCAGCTGAAATATATCCGTCCCCCATGGATCAAAACTGAGACCTGTTTGACATATTATGATTAGCCCTTTCTTAATTTTGCTAATTTAATATCAAATTTTTGGCCAAAAAATTTGGGAAATTACTCAATGATCGATTAGAAGATGGTACAAGGAGGAGAGAAAAACGTGTAATTTTGAGTAAAATAAGTGAATGAAGTGTTGTCGTGGATTTTGATTGGGATGTTATGATCGTTTGCGTGGGCGTTCAGGATGCACACGTTTTTTGTCCTTGTACTCTTCTAATCCTCTTGTAACAAGAAGTTATTATGGGCGAAAATTACTTTTTAGTCCCTTGGATTTAGAGTTGGTTCTCAATTTAGTCGGACAAGTTTTGCATTTGAAACCCTATTTTCAGGTAATTCGTGAAACCAGCTCTAGTTTTTGACTTTGAAAAGACTTTTAAAATAGACTGTATGAATGTTTTCCAATGAATAAATAAAAGAGTAAAGTGAGATGTTGAGGATTATAACATTTGTTAGAGACAATTATCGAAAACAATTCATGATTTGGGATTATAATTCTACTATTTGAAAAATAAATTATAGAGATTGAAAAGCATCGTACTTTTAAAATTGTGGTAGTCCCATAGGTACCTAGTATGGTCCATAGTCATTTATTTTAGGGTTAAATGCATAAAATCTTCACGAACTAGTATTACACTAGTTGTATTTTATACCTTAAAGTATTTTAATAGACACTTTACACCTTTAGTCAACAACTAAAAAATAATAAGAAAATTAACTATAATCTTAAATGAGAAAAATACCATTTTGATGGGAATTTTGCTACTTTAAATAGACTAATTTTCACTTTATATCAAAAAGTCTAATTGTTTATACATATATATATAGACTAATTTTGTATTTCATAATTTTCTTCAACGCATCATAATGGCATAACTTCATATAATTAGTAAATTTTCACTTGATATCTTCACAAGAATAAAATTGGAGCAGAATCCAAAAAATTTCACATGAATTTAGCACAATAATTGCAATAAAGTTTCAATATTGAACCCAAATTAAAACCCACATATTAGTAAACAAAATATTAGACACAAAAAAATTGAATAAAATACATAAATTATTTACTTTTCTTTGATAACAATCTTTTTGAACCTAGGCTAATTGGAAATATGTAAGGTTGTTGAGATTCTTGAATTCAATTTATTCCCTTTCTTCTTTTTTTTAATCCTATTTCTTTTGTTTTAATTGTCATTCAAAGTGATCATATATTTTATTGTTATATGTTTTCAATTAGATTTTATTATAAGTGAAAATTAATTCATTTAAAGTGACAACTTTTTTTTTTTTTTTTATCAAAAAGATACTTTGCCACTTACAAGCTTTTAATGGAGAATAAATTAGTCATTTCATCAATTATTTGGATAGAGTAAATTTGCTTATTATTTTCTAGTTGACTATGGGTGTAAAGTGCCTATTAAAATAATTTAAGATGCAAAATGCAAATAGTGTAATAGTTTCGCAAGGGTTTTCTGTACTTAACCCTTTATTTTACTGTTTGTATATGATCTTGTGCAACTGGAAAATAAAAAGAGAGAACAAACTTCCTAATAATAAAAAAAAGAAGTCTAAAGCATAAAGAACAAAGAAATCTATTTCCATCACATGGAAGAGGAACTTAGTTCAAACAAATATGATTTTCCTCCCTTCTTTCCAAAAAAAAAAAAATCAATTCATTGTGCGTAAATCTTAAGAACAAGATAGCTCATTGTATCTACTTTCTTTCTCTATGTCATAAACCATTTTGAAACAAAAGGATTTCAATCACAAAAATGTTTGATCTACTTGTAACTAAAATGTACTAAGACCTTACCGTTATTGTTGCTTAAATAAGGACAGTTCTCAATCCTCATAATAGATTACGAGATTCGGCTTTATCAGTTTCAGACTAGTTCCGTATTTGGTTTGGCTTAATATGCCAAGAAGTCTTGTAAAGCTTTAAATCACAAGAAAGCGTCAACCGGCCTATTAGCTCAGTTGGTTAGAGCGTCGTGCTAATAACGCGAAGGTCGCAGGTTCGAGACCTGCATGGGCCACTACGGTTGTTTTTGGCCTCCGTTGCCTCATATGAAATTACTTATTTACCCCTTTCTTTTGTTTTTTTCCAGCCACCCCGTTATATCTATTAGACTATTTCCCCAGATATCGCCTTCAAATCTGTAAGCCCCCCACCGCACCCAAATAATAAAATCCCCAAAAATGTCAATTAATACTAATAGCAACAAGTCTAAATCCGCCCTCCGGCTCCGCCCCAGCTTACATCTTTCCTTCATTATTTTCCTCCTATTCATCTTCCCCAAATCTGTCACCCCAATCCCCGAAACGACGTCGTCCACTAAAGCTTCGACTCGCGGAAGCATCCGAGATTGCACTGATGTGGGGTCAAGATCGGAGTGCTCGTTGAACGCCAAATGCAGGTGGTGCCGCAGCGACACCATCGATGACTTCTGCTTCTCCAAATCTAATGCCTTGCGGTTGCCCTCCCAAGTCTTCACTTGCGATTGAATTTCGGTTGCCAATTGTTTCATTTTGGTGATTAACCGGTTGTTTCGATTCTTGTCCTTGTTGTTGTTGTTGTAGTATTTTTCTACCAAATTTTGGAATTTCTTCCTTTTTCTGGGGAAAAAAAAATTCCCTTTGTCCAGCGTTTTTTCGCTTTGAGATGGAATTTTTCTGCTTCCTGTTGAACCTTTTTCTTCAATTCCTCGTTAATGCAGTTGTATTGTTCTTCTAGAAAAGGACTCGCTAATTCGATTTTTTTTTTTTACTCTGGGCAGTAAAGTTGAAGGCTTTTTGTACTGCCAATTAAAGAGAGAGAGAGAGAGAGAGAGAGCAAAAAAAAAAAAAAAGGGAAAGAAAGCAAAAAGTTGCAAATGGGCTTTCAGCCGGAAGTCTGAAAAGTGTTTTTTTTTTTAAGCTAAAGAGGGTTTGGAAAAGATGTAGAAAACAGAAGTCTAAGGTAAAACTAAAAATTTGGAGATTCGCTTATACAATGAAGCTGCTTTTGCAATTCAACTCTAAACTCTGAAGAACAGGAAAACAGAAGTCTAAGGTGAAACTAAAATTCTGAGTTTGTAAACTGTGCTATTCTGCTGTTCTGTTTCTTAATTAATGCAGTTGAACGAAGTATATGTTCGACAACGTATGCTCTGGAAACAAAGACTAAGATGGAAAAAATAAATACTAACATTTCTACTTCTTTGTCATGTCCCTCCTGAGAATTGAGATACTACATAATTTTTGACAGCATCTGTAGTGTCCTCAACTTCATCCAACTTCTCAAAAAACTGAATTAACTTCTTCAGCTCCCCATCTCCAAGATCATCAATAAACGGGAGAATCGGCACGGCATTATCAGGCTGAAAAACATACGAATTCGGATTGTCATCAACAATCACAACCCTTTTCAAATCCCTTCCCAGCTCAGACAAATCTTTCACAAACTTCCCATCCAGTTCTTTGCAGGAATCTCGGTACAATCTGTGTGAAATCAAACCCTTTCCATCAATTCTGTCGAGCACTTGGGAAGCATACTCCTCAATTCCAGCTGTGAACACCACAATCTCAAATTTATTTCTCAGGAACTCCAAAAATTCTTCCACAAATGGCCTCTTTAACACGAAGAAATCCACTCTTTCTCCATCTATCATCGGCCTAACTATGAAATCATACTTTTCTGGAGCAGGGCCCGGCTGGGAATGCACCAAAGTCTCGTCCAAATCAAGAAAGACAGTCTTTTTCTCTGGCGAAACCAGTGGTGGAAGCGCAGAACTTTTTTCGTCATCAAACAGAGCCCTTCTGATGCTATTTTTGGGATCTTCAGAACCCTTTTGAAGTAACTGATACCCCCATTTTCTTGGGCTCTTCTTCTTAATTGGGGTCGCAATGCACGCTAATTTGGAGAAAATCTTGATGAGGCGGCGGTGGCAAGTGTAAATGGATTTGTTAATCGAAGCAACCACCACTGAAGCAGTGGCGGAGGCATTCTTTACGGGTGATTTTTTCCGGCGTTGGTGGCTGTGGTGACGGTGGCCAGGACTTTTGATGGACTTTGTTGGGGTTTTCTTCACAATCTTGGACACCATTTTTGTTGGATCCAGAAATCAAGACGAAAGGGGAAAGGAAGAGTGGTTAATTGATGCGGTTTTTAGTGGGGGAAAGGTGTATATGGGGAAACGAGGAGAGAATAGAGTGGGGAGTTTTTAAAATTTTGCCGTTGCAACGGTCGAATTAGTCCGTCCAGTCCAGGTTTGATTGGATATCTAAAAGCATAAAAGTAAAAAAGTACGTGTACGTTGCTCAAAACAGCAGGCTGAAGCCATCCAAATTTCAAAACAATATGAAGGAAAAAAGAGATGAGAAAAGAAGAGCAGGAACTAAATACATTTACATTCGAACATTATAAGATGTTAGTACTCTAGGAGTCAAGTACTTAGTTCAAAATCATTTGCCGGGAATGGATAACTTTTGGATATAGACTAGTGTTGTTTAAAAAAAAAAAATAGATGAAGTAGAAGAAGGAAATAGAATATTTCCTTAACACGTTTTATGACTATTTTTTCGCAGCAACAGATCTTCTGTTACACAATGGGTGTAACATTCATGTTATACAATAGGTGTAACATCACTGGATATGTTGACACTTATCATCTTTAAATTATGGATTAATCTTTTTTACACCGACATTGTATACACTGTCAGTATCAAATAAATGATAACTATGCAAAATTTGAATTTGAAATTCAACTTTTGCACACATGTCATGAATCCAACAATGATAATGTATACATTATCAGTGTATATAAGATTTACTCTTAAATTATACGCTAATTAAGTTAAAATCTTAAAAAGAACAAACGTTAGTGTGTCAACACGTGCTGCACATTAGTATGTTTTGGGCTTTGAGACGCAAGTGAGCCAAACCAAACTACCCAAGTCATACAACATGAACTTTGTGGCCAGGCCCAAGCATTAGTGTAGGAAAAGGTCTTTTGGACTTGCTGCTGCTGATCCCAGGACGTTTCAGTTTTCTAATTTTGTTTCAGGTTCAGTTTGATGCAACACTTCTCACTGAAAAAAGATCAAAATCTACAGAAAAAAAAAAAGAAAGAAAAAAAATCATTCTGATTAACCAACCCAGTGAACACTCACAAGCCATGAAACCCTGAATACTCAGCCATATTTTATGAACCGAGCTCATTCAATACAAAATAATCTCAACAAAGTAAAAGTTAATTTGTTTCTATACAGTAGTGGCATTGGCACAATTTCACAATTCTTACACAAACACCTTAACATCTGTGCCATACAATATTGGTTAAGTAGAACGTCGAGAAACTAATTTGAGGTATGTGCCACAAACTAATCGAGTCATTATTATAGGCAAAGGCACACAAAGTTAAGAATAAGTAAAGTTCTTAATTGTGAAGCAATTTTCTTCTGAGTTGTGGAAAAAAGTAAAAGTCGAGGGGGGGGGGGGGGGGGGGTTCATCTCATTGCCTGCCACTTCGAACATTAAAGCAACCGCCAAATCTTTCTGAGCTCCATGAATTAGGGAAGGAAAACATCGCAAACTAAATATTCCACAAGGTGGAACGAGCAAAAACATCATTCCATTTGGCTTTGAACCTAAGGCCTTGGATCCAACGAGAAATTAACCAATCTGAAACATAATAATAAACATATCTTCTGTCTCTAAAGTTAAGACGCTTTTCAGGTATTCCTCTAAATAACCATACTGTTGGAAAACACTCACTGGAGGAATAGCCTCCGTGTGAAAATGGCAGAATATTGGAAACAGATAAAGACTTGAAGTATACTAATGACTCAGAAAGACATGCAAGTGGGATCAGTAAATAAAAAGTTGATAGATAATGGAAGACCTGAAGTACAAAAAGTTAGTACTAGTTAATATTGATCTAAAATAATTTTGACTGATCTAAAACATCCACCAAATAGTTTGGGAGTTGGGGACTTGGGGCTGAGTTGAGTTGCATTTTGCATGCCAGTTGAATTAGGGTTGCATGCTCGATTTGGTTGAAATCATCATTGCTATATGTTGGAGGGCTTTATGACATTTCTTGCTCTTTTTTGTTGGTAGAGTTTACCTTTTCTAGATGGGTTTTTTTTTTCCTTTTTTTTTTTGGTAAGACCTTTTCTAGATGGTTAACAAACGCGTAGTACTTGTCAATTTCAACCTCTCTTTTCCCCCTCCTTGAAGAATAAACTACTGTTAAATCCCATGATTCAATTTTTTTTTTTTCTAAAAAAACTCATGCACGAGTTTTTTAGGTAAAAATGATATCATCTATGATGTGAAAAATCTTGACAACATTTATATGCTAAATGAAATGGTGAAGCATACCAATTACACAACTCTAGAATAGACCTTTGATCTCGTAGGAAGTTAAAAATAAAATGGAGCTTGAAGTTATCATTTATTGTATAGATATTCTATAAAAAAATAAAAAAAAATATCGAAACATAGTTTTACTAAATAGATAAAGTGATTTAAAAAGGGAAAGTACGATTACATTAAACAACTTAATAGGCGAAACAAATATCAAATTAATAACTTATTACATTTCTTAATAATGCCATGCGTTATGAAATTAGAGGCTGTGATTTGTCCTAAAATAGTCAAAATGTCCGCAGACGCAAGCACCTAAGTGATTCCAAAATGTACGGCCACTTTCCCGTCAACGTACGCCAACTTATCGGTCACCCTGACAGATTTTAAATGTGGATTCTTCTTGGTTTCACACCACTCTTTCTCGCTAGCAATTCCCATTTTCATTAGGCCTTTGGTTCATTAAAAGCGAGCATACAAGTTCAACATGGTTACAAATTTTTGGATACAATTGAAAAGAAAAAAGCTATATTCACACATGGGCAAGATGGCTAGGATTTGTATTTACCATTGGGAATGATATGAGGTGTAGATTAGAACTAAACAAGCATGCATATTTAACAACCGCTAATAAAACATTATTAAATAAGTCTAAGTTACCTATTGATTGAGAATCAATCAAAATTGTATGATTTTGGACTTTTCTTCTCTCTACGTACTGCCTCATAGCGCAGCATTGTAGCTTCAAGGATGATTTTTTTTTTTTTTTATTCATGCATGGAATATGAGGTTTGGGTGAGCGCAGGTATAATTCATGGTCAAATGAGGTCAACTCGATCTGCAGCGTAAAAGGTTTGAAATGAGTAGTCCAAATCGAACAATTAGCATTTGGCTTTGATTTAGACCGTCAATTGCATAGTACAGCCATGATTTAGACCATAAGCATAAGGTTGTAAACAAATTGAATTTTTAGCGAGCAATTTTAACTCGACTCATTAAGGGTTCGACTTAATTTCAATTTTTAACGAACATGAACTCAAATTTAAACAAGAATAGGATTCGATTAAATTGAGTATCGAATCGAATTTGAACTTATATATATTCGCTCATTAAGGTTTGATTAGGCTCGATTAACTTTTTATATATATATTTATTGATATTTCATATAAAAGTACACATTATTTTATTATATTAATATTATATATGTATTATTTATATAATTACTAAAAATTTAAATAAAAATTCAAGTTAAACTTTAGAATATTAACTGTTAAATTGAATAGAATTCGAGTTGAAATTTAAAATTTCGAATCAGCTGATGGTTCACATGTTTGATTCGATTCAATTTGTTTACTAGACCCGTTCAACCATGCACATGCTGGGACAAACTTTTCAAAGTTTGTGGCCCATTCCCAGCCATTTTGTCTCCTACTAAGCCCTATACAGGACCCCTGACCCGATCGTTGAAATATAAACTTAGATATAATTTCCTTCGATGTTCTCATGCACAATAGAGGATAAACCTGAATTTGACTCGTATTTGCATTCTTGTGTGTGTGAATAAAAAATATAGGAACAAACTTTTCTTCAAAATTTTCTCCTAGGCTTCGAAACTGATGCACAAAATTCACAATCTCGAACAAATTCTGGTACTGGAAAAAAAAAAAGAACAAATTCTGGTAAGAAATATTTCATATTCTGCTCTTCGGTTACTTCATAGTAGCCTTCAGATTCTTCCTCAAGTCAGGTGTCGTACATGTTGTATGTGATTAATCAGTATTCACTTGGAAAAGGCATCAAGAACACACACACACAGAGAGAGATATATATATATATCTCTTTTTAATTTGAGTCTTCTAATACAATTATGGCTAACTGGCTAACAAATTTTTTAAAAAAAAACACAATTGATTAATTAAAATATGTTAAAATCCAGCATAATTGGGATTAACAACACAGTGGAATATATTTTTGGGACTTCTAAGTATTTGATAACAAGCCTATGCACTATGACATTTCTGGTGTGGTTTTAATTTATCAGCCGCAAAAGGGCAGAAATATTGAACTAGATAGAAAGACGTGATCATTGCACTCAAGAAATGTAGTTAATTGTACCAAAAAAAAAAGTATTACACTAGAGAAACAATACTGCAATCGATAGAGATAATCATTGTAGTTCGAGACTTTAAAAGAAAGCAATTTTATACTTAGGACAAAAACTGTTTTTTTTTTTTTTTTTTTTTTGGGAAAATTTGGAGAATTGGAATAGGAAGACTGAAAGTTCATACGAAGGGTATAAGTTTTGAGAAATTTGCGAATAGGGTATCAGTTACTATTCATAAATTAAAATACCTAGTAAATTATCGCTAAATTACTAATTACGTTCGCAATAAAGTGCGCTTTATTGAATAGAAATACGAATAGAAATACTTTTCATGAACTTTGTGGCCAGGCCCAAGCTTATAGTGTAGAAAAATTCATTTGGGCTTTGCTGTTGCAGATCCCAGGATACTTCCATTTTCTAATATTCTTTCTTTCTTTTTTTTTGATAAGATTTTTCTAATATTCTTTCAGTTTTGAGTAGTAGTGAAACACTTTTCACTAACAAAAAGACGACGGAAATTGGAGTGTTTAGTTTATTACTTCACATCTCCATCAAAATGGCTAACATAATGGAGTTGATAATATTTTGTAATAATACCGAGCTCATTCAACTAAAATAATCTCAACACAGTTGGTTTCTATACAGTATTGGCACAAGAGAATTCATACACAGACATTTTAACATCTGTGCTGCATATTTGTTATGTCGAATTTCGAGAGACTTATTCGAAAATGTACCATAAACTGTAAAATTTCTTTCATGCCAAGACTATTCGAAACCATTAGTAATGAATATTAATGAGCATAAACTTGAATAGAAGTCTACAAACTATAATTAGCAGTTACTAATTGCACGAGCAATTGGTTACGGTTAATGTAGTCATTATTACAGGCAAAGGCACACAAAGACCATGATTATTCTTAATTAAACAGTAAAGTACAACAAAAGGTAATTATTCGGGTTGACTTAGTGGTTAGATGGGGTTCTTTGAGTTCTCTCTACTGTTAGATTTAGAGTTCAAATCCTAAAACTAGCAATTGGGAATCGAAAAGATAAGAAGGATGTGGGGAGAGAAGGTAGGGTTCAAAAAATAAGTACGACAAAAGGTGAAGCAATTTTCTTGTTAGTTGTGGAAAAGTAAAACCCACGGGGGTCATTGCCTGCCACTTAGAATATTGAAGCAACCATTAAATCTGAGCTCCATGTAATCGGGGAGGAGATTATTTTGGTCTTCTCATAAGCCTGTATACTACGGTCTACAAGTGAATTTTCATACAAGCCTCAATTTTCTAGAAATTAATGCAGGCAGCTTGGTACAATTGAATGTAATTTCTGAAGATCTCCTTTGAGAAAGTCTTATTTTTCGTTCTTCAATAATCTGGTTCATAAGATTACAACCAACCCACAATAGTAGGATCAGTACAAATAAACCACAACTCGACATTTTAGTACAGTTTAGTAACATTGCAAACTGATTCGCTAATGATAAAATGAGCACTAACACTCCGTTTGGCTTTGAACCCAAGGCCTACAATTGAACAAGCAATTGATTAATCTGAAACATTATGAATAATCTTCTGTCTCTGAAGTTCAAAGGCTTTTCAAGTATTCCTCCAAAGAGCCATATAATTTCCATTTTCCAATCATACTCACTGGAGGAAAACCCGTGTGAAAACGCCAGATTAGAAGAATATTTGGAACAGTTAAAGTTTCAATGTTGCTAATGACTCAGAAAGACATGCGAGTGGGATCAGTAAATAAAGTTCATAGATAGTTGAAGACATGAAGTAGAAAAGGTTAGTAAAGATTGCTAATTTTGACTGATTAGAGGCTCCAAAAGATATGCTAAATAGTAAATAGTGGGCAGTTGGGGTTGAGGAATTGAGTTGGGTTTTGCATGCCAGTTGAATTAGGGTGCCATGCGCAATTCAGTTGAAATCATCATTGCTATGCATATATATTGGGAGCATGATTTGGTTATAATGGTGACAGTCTTGAGCTTTATGACATTTGTTGCTCTTTATTGTTGTTAGTGTCTTTATCTTTTCTAGATGGTTAACTTGCAGTGCTTGTCAAGTTCAAGCTCTTTCTTCTTTTTTTTTTATTCCTATTTTTTCAACTTTTTTGTGAAAGTTCTTTCTGAGGAATAAACTATTAAACGTCATTATTCCATAAGATAGACTCATGCAAGAGAAAAAAACATTTTTTTTTCCTAAATTGACATTTTCTATAATGTGAAAAATCTTGAAAAAGTAAGTATACTAAAAGAATTGGTGAAGTATGCTGATAAAAGTGCTATTCAACTGCAATATAGACCTTTCATCTCATATCATAAATATATAAAAAAAAAAAAATATTTATTGAAGTATACTTATCGTATGTATATTTGTAGAATTTAAAAGTCCTTCGAAACATATTTTACTAATAAATTTTACAAATTAAAGATTTACAAATAGATAAAAAGATTTGATGAGGAAAACAGTACATGCTAAACAGCAAAATAGGGATTACAAATATCGAATTATTAACTTACATTTCCTAGTAGTGCGGCGTCACACCTCAGGAAATTGAACAGAAAACTACTTGTAATCTTTAATTCCAAACGTATTGGATGTAATATAATTCATTGGGACCAAAAAAAGGAAACTGAATTTCAAACCACAGAAAAAAAAGTGCACATTTACCAAAAAAAGAAAAGAAAAGAAAATCAGGGTCTACATGATCAATAGCCTCGATTAATACATTGATATGTTTGTACTCCTTTTATTATTACCGTTGATAAATAAATTACCAGTTTCTATGGAATACTGTGGTTGCATTTTATTTACCATCCAAAATAGTAAAACGTCCAATTTACTACTACAAGAAATGGATAATGATTATAATTAGAGGCTGCGTGAATTGTCTAAAAATGGTCAAAATTTCTGCAGGCAGACACAGCTTCTAAAGGCCATTCAAAAGGGTGCAACTTTGCCGTCAACGGCAACTTTGGGATCACGGAATCCATGAGATAGCCCGGCCATCACTAAAGCAGAAATCGATGTGGATTGATCTTTCATTGGTTTCACACTTTCGCAACGAACAAGTCAACTAAGTACGGTTCATGCGCTCATGCTTACAATCTTTGGATGCAATTCACACATGGGAATTAAAGGTGTAACTTTGCATGCACTAATGGCTAGATTATTAATTATCATTAAGAACAATATAAAATTGTAGATTGAAAATGAACAAGCCTGCATTTAACAAGGGCTAACAAAACATTACTTAGTAATTAATTAATTTTCAGTTATGCAGTGATTGAGAGTTTTAATCACACCACACCAAGACGTGTTATTTTTAGACATCTTGAAAGTTTGATGTACTTTCAGAATTGTATGATTTCGGACATGTCTTTTTGTCTTAGGGTAGAATTGATGGTCCAATAAAATCAGTCCATCTGAACTTTGAAGCATATAACACGTTTAAAATGAATAAACCCAAATTAAGCTGATGCGATTGCATTTAACAAGGGAAATGTTAATTGTATTCTCCTTTTTATTAATCAATCGCACTCTATTATCATTTTTACCGTATAATCTTTATACATTAAATTTTATGATAGAATAAATGATGGAAATGCAATTAATATTTTGCTTTTCAGCATTGTTCATTCAATGTTTTAGTTGCGAGAGCAACTGCTCCAATACTACTAATTCCATTTAAGCATACACGTGGCTGTGACAATCTTTTCAAAGTTTGAGGCCCATTGGCAGCCATTATTTCTCCTGCAAAGTCCCGTGCAAGACATTTGACCCGACGGCGGACTGGATATTAGTATTAAGTTACAATAATTACATGGACATTCAGCAGATCTGGTTCAGGCGCTCAACAATTCCTATTTACCAGCGCATAATTGATGTATATACTAAAAGAGTAAACATGTAAAGTTTAAATACTGTAACATATATACTAGTGTAGAAAAGCAAAATGTTTTAGTCCATCCATGTTTTGAGAACTACTTAATTTCCAAATTCAATAATAAAAAAAAAAGTTACTTTAAAAAGGGCTCAATCTAGAGTGTGAAGTAATGCGTAATACTATTGTTGTGAAGTTAAGGACAGGTTAGTATGCGTTTTGCTCAACTACACCGACACATTTGTATTTCATTTGCAATATATTTATTATATACTGAGACTAGCAAAAAAACCCTGGATTAAGCAAGCTACAAGTCACAAAGTCAACTTAATTTTTGCAAGATTTTTGGGAGAATTAATGTTAACCTTAAAGATTCTAAGCTTGCAGTCTAATTGGCAGGCTTTCTTGCTTTGCTAAGGTTTTTTCTTCTACATAAATAGCCACAACAAACAACCTAACCACACAAAGTCAGCTTAATATATGCAAGTTTTTTTGGGAGAATATTAACCTTAATATATTGAGCTCGCATGCAGATTAATTGGTAGACTTTTGTTGCTTTTTTTGGGTTTTCTCTTCTTTGTGCACGGCAACTACAAACAACCTAACCACCAGATTAAGAAAGGCGTTCGTTGTCTAAGCTTTTAAGGAACAGCAGTTGATCACCAACCATCTCAGGGAACAGCAGTTGAAGCATATTTTTCTTTTGAAATCAATAAAATCATTAACGTTAGGGATTACAACGCTCGAATTTAGCTGGTGAAGACGGCTTTTGTGTTGATGTGCTTATGGTCTATTTCGGCAGTAGAATATATATATATATATATATATATATATATATATATATATATTTGGGGACAGAAGAATTACTCGTGAATACCTTATTCTGTATGTTTCATCGAAACAACCTTAAACCCATCAAGCAATTTTGTGAAAGCGCATTCCCAACTAAATAAACCAATGAAGAGTTATTTCATAATAAGAGATAGTAATTGCTGGCAAGGACAAAACAATAGTGTTCCATTTATTTTTCATCTCCACTAGCCGATAGAGAAAAAGAAGAAGACTTGTTTTTCCCTTTTTTGTATTTTTGTGGGAGAAACAAACAATATTAATGCTATTATGGAGATGAAGAGTAGCTGAAAATTCTCCAGTGAGGCTTCCAAGTTAATTTAATATTATTAGGTCAAAATCAGTGTCATCGAGCCTAATTACCACAAATCTGCCAGAACGGAAGGAGCCGCCTATGCAAAAATTCCTACTCCATTTGATAGGACAGCAAAACGAATTACAGGACTTGATTTGGACGGAGGAATTTGATAAAAGATTTGAAATCTGTGGAAATCACTCTAGTTGTTTTGATTGCTTAATAAGGATTTGGGCTTGTAATATGTCAACTACTAAAATATACTTTAAATACTAAAATAATTAATAATTTATAAATTTAAATATTTTCTAAATAATGTAAACAATTAGTGAAATTCGAGAGAATTTTAAATCTGTCGTCAAATCCATCGATCCAAATGCAGTATCCCACAAATCCTTTGTACCGGATTTAACGTATCATTCTAGATGCTTGTCTATATGTTTTTTCATTGTTTTCTTTTGGGAGAAGTGAAATCGATTATTTCAAGCGCAAATGATCCTTACAACTAACATGGATATAAAGCTAAAATAAGAGAGAGTGTCAGATTAAAAGCCAACTTCTGAACTTATGTCTAAAAGTGATCAGCACATAAAGACAATTAGATTCTTTCAATTTAAATGGAGGATCAAGATGCCCGTTTTGCACCACAATAAATAATAGGGTAGTTTATATTTGCCTTGGTCAATGAAATCAGAAGTAACCAGTATCTGGTTGATTTAGCCATGTGGGCAAGAGTTATTTGTGTTAAATTTTAACTTCTTGGTCATATTCTTTTCCTCCTTGTGCTCCAATTCAAATGTCGTATGAAGATTGACTAATAAAAAATTCCCAAATGAAGTTGACTCTTCAAGATGGTATGCTTGAAAAGTTCTATATATATATAGTTATAATTTTCAAATAGTAGACATTAGGAACAGATATACGTACAAATCATGAAGAAGACCAAAATCCTAATACATCAAGGACACGGTAAGCACATTAATTAGCTAATACAATATCTGTATGGTTGTTAAAGTACAAAATATGAAACAAAAGGAAAGTTCAATATGTTCAAAACGTTAGTTAGAAAGACGTGTAAATAAATGTCAAGATTAAAGTGCACCAATGAAATTAACCCATTAGTCCCGAAGTTTCGTTGAATCAAGAAACCTTTGGTAAAAAGCTGTTGAAAATTCCAAATTAAGTATTAATGTACTATTATGGGACAAATAAACTTCACCAGAATATGAAAGCAAAATGGACTTTTCCTTTACTCTTTCCACTTTTCCTTTTTAGAGTTAAGGGAAGAGTAATAGATAAGTGGCAAATCTATAAACCAAGTGAATCCAAAGAGAAGACTAGTACTCCCTCCGTTTTATTTTGATAGCCTTGTTTTTTATTTTTATCTTTTTCAAATTATAGCATACTTTCTAATTTAAGAATTTGACTTTTAACTTTTGTAAAATGTGATTGTTTAATATGTTTTTTTATCAGTGAATATAACCAATCTTACATAATAATTGCTTTAATTCATACCTTGAACAGTACAACATTCTATTGAAATTGTTGTTGGGTAAAGATATAGTGATTGGTCATATTATTAATATGAGGGTATTTTAGAAAAGTGTAGACTTTTTTTTTACAAAATTAACTACTTTTTCTTAAATTACAGAGAAAAGAATTAAGATTATTAAAGTGGAACGGAGAAGGTACTGTATTCAAAGAAGACTAGTATTATACTAGTATATCTCCTCTTCTTGCTGGGAGTTGTCTACAAACATCCAACTGCATGCAATAAGAGCATTGATGAGCCAATTTATTTTGAAACTTGGAAAATATATTTTGTTCTCAGAAATAAATGGCTGTAATAGAAGATAACTTCACATTCATATTTTTCTGTATTTCCGGTGGGTTGTTGAGGCAGCCATCAATGCCATTTTCTGTTCATGGATTAAATAAGCCATCACACTTTTCCACGAGATCTACAAAGACAGATAAATATAAGTATATAACCCATGACAAAAACCAAAAAATAAATAAATAAATAAAGACACTTAGCAGTAATAAATAAAATAAATAATTCAACCCAGAAGATAATAAAACTCCTGGATCCAAACAGAGCCCAAACTTGAGAAAATTTCTAGTCAAATGCATTGATCTATCCGACAAGTCATAGAAGAACTCTCTCAGTCTCTCTCTCTCTCCCTCCCTCACATACAACACGCACAAACAGCAATAAAAACGCAGAAGTTTTGTCTTCCTCTGGATATGCATAAATAGGAGCCTGTACTCTGCTTACAATCAGTTTACAAGTCATAGTTGATCCTTCCTCCTCTTTCTGTCCGAAAACACACACAACACACAGTCAAGAAAGAGTTTATGGCGGAGGCATCAGAAGCTAATGGCAATCATGGGGTGGCTTTGGACGTTAAAGATGAGGATTTGAGTTACAAAGATGGGAAGAATTCAGCATCCAAAACCGTTTCTGATACTTCTGGCTTCCTTCTCACCGTCCCTTTTATGCAAAAGGTGAATTAATCCCTTCTCAATTCCAACTTCTTCTTTCATTTGCTCACATGGCACATGCCACAGTAGGTTTTGAATTTCAAGCAAATTCAAGATTTTTTTCTCTTTGCTGCAAAATTCAAAATTTTAAAAGCATCCCGTTTCTTTGATCTGCTTTAACAATTCTTAGAATCTTAATTCTCAATTGTTTCTCCAAAATAATTGGACTAAGGTAGCATTTGACAATTATCGTTTTTTTCCCCTTGAACTTCAGTTTATATCATATCCATCAATTCTGCAGTTAAGACTAATATATTATGTTCAATGTTCCTAGTAAATTTCTTATAAGCCTTTTTTTACCTAGACCAAGTGTTCTATTGTTCCTCCAAGATCTTTCAAGGCATTAATTTTGGAATTTACTACGAAATAATATAGCATTTATTTGGTTCTTTTTTTCTTTTAAACAGTTGATAGCAGAGATAGCAGGCACATATTTCTTGATATTTGCCGGTTGCGGTGCGGTGGTGATTAATGCAGTCAGGAACAATACAATTACGGCTCCAGGGATATCAATTGTGTGGGGGCTGGCGGTGATGGTGGTTGTTTACGCAGTTGGCCACATCTCCGGTGCACATTTAAATCCGGCTGTAACCATTGCTTTTGCGACCTGCAAAAGGTTCCCGTGGAAACAGGTAGTTTAATTAACCGATTTATGTACTGTATCAAATTGTTCTTCATATCCTCGGGCATGACTGAATTTTATTAAATAACGAAAGATAAATATTTTGACTGTTGAGGATACGAATTGATGAATTTCTCTATCCATCCCATCTACTTGCTGTCGAAGGTGAATCCATTTTTGACTTTGTACACAAAAGAAATTTATGGGTTATTAATGATTGAAAGAAAAGTTTGCATTATGATAGGTCCACCTCCCTTCTCCTTTTTCTTT
>NC_040036.1:15787332-15885335 GCF_003713205.1 Coffea eugenioides
CAAATAAATCCACAATTAAAATAACTTTAAAAATAAAATTCGAAACCAAAAATTTGGTGTCTACAGTTTGCCCCTCTTTGTCTGAGTTTTGAAAAAACTTGAGACAAAGAAGTAGACACCAAATACTTACCTGTGTTATTTAGCTGTGAACGACTCGAACGATGGGGACTGACCCCTTTTGATGAGACTGACTCGTACGAGGAGTTTATAATGATTTGATCTGAACAAGAATTTTAAAAACGGGACTGATCCGAGCAAAAATTTAAAACGGGACTGACCTGAACAGGAGTTTAAAACGGGACTGACCCGAATAATCTTAAAATCATGGGACTGGCCCGAACAAGAGATTTGAAATCATGGGACTGACCCGAACAAGAGATTTAAAATCATGGGACTGACCCGAATAAAAATTAAAAATCATGGGACTGGCCCGAACAAGAGATTTAAAATCATGGGACGGACCCGAATAAAATTTAAAATCATGGGACTGACCCGAATAAGCTTTAAATCATGGGACTGACCCGGATAAAATTTTAAAAATCATGGGACTGACCCGAACAAGCTTTAAATCATGGGACTGACCCGAATAAGCTTTTAATCATGGGACTGACCCGAATAAGCTTTTAGTCATGGGACTGACCCGAATAAGCTTTTAAATGGGATAGACCCATGGGATAGATCCAGACAGACATGTAAACGGGATAGACCCACGGGATAGATCCGAACAGAAATGTAAATGGGATAGACCCAAGGGATAGACCCGGACGGAAATGTAAATGGGATAGACCCACGGGATAGACCCGAACAAAATTAAATTATGATGCACACTAGTGGGACTGACCCACGGCTAGTGGCAGTGCAAATGAGAGGCACGCTAGTGGGACTGACCCAACGGCTAGCGGCGTTGTGAATGAAAACGCACACGTTAGTGAGATAGACTCGATGCTAACGGCGGTAGGAATGAAAACGCACACGTTAGTGAGATAGACTCGATGCTAACGGTGGTAGGAATGAGAACGCACACGTTAGTGAGATAGACTCGATGCTAACGGTGGTGGAATAAAAATGCACACGTTAGTGAGATAGACTCGATGCTAACGGTGGTGGAAATGAAAAACAATCCCAACATGACTTTTGTGAAGTTGGCGGCACAAAATCCAACCCCAACGTGATCCTTGTGAAGTTGGCGGCATGAAATCCAGGCCCAACGTGATAAAGTGATGTTGGCGGCACCAAGTCCAGGCCCAACGTGGTCTTTGTGAAGTTGGCGGCACGAAATCCAGGCCCAACGTGGTTTTTGTGAATGGTCAGTGGGATAAAACCCAGTCCTTTGACTTTTGAATTTTTTGAGAGAATCTTTCCAAAAATGATTTGCCCCAGTTTCCACCAATTATTGTGCAACCGATCAATTGATTTGCATTGCGGCATGGTTGCTCCCCCTTGAGGCCTTGATTCGTAAGATTTTGACTTACGCTTCTTCATTGATTTCAGCTATGGATACCTGCACAGGAGGCTTACATGCACTCAAATTTTCATGAAGAAGGCAGCGTGATTGATTTGAAAGTCTTGCTTGAGTCTTTGACGAAATCCTCAAATGGACTATAAAAAGTTTGCCCCAGTGTGGGCTTATTTTGTGAAATCTTGCAAATAAAAATTTTGCCCCAGTATGGGCCTATTTGATTGCAAACAATTGGTTTGGATGCCTCTCCATTTATTTGAACAAAGTAAGAAACTGTGTTTGCTATATAATGTGAAGAAATCTGAACGTCTTGCTTAAAATCACACAGAAAATTTCATGATGAATTTCTCAAAATAATGCCAAATTACAAAAGATTTCTTCCTCACTTTAGCATCGATACTTTGGGTAATTTGTGTTATGTCTGATTTGGAAATGGGAGGTCAAGATTTGTCTTATTCTTGTGCCCAAATGGTATGTAATCCCTTCAATACCACATCTTAGTGAAAGCAAAGAGTTTGTCACCCTTATTTCTTAAGAAAATTTAGTCAACATATAAGCTTAAATCTTGCCACAGATGGGTAGAAACGATAGCTAAACATGTGGGAACAGGTTATAGCCTTAAGATTACAAATGATTGATGGATTTCTTATAAGCATAATCCTCACTTTGGGTTGTCATGAAGGAATAAGTCAACGATGGACTTTGTGAGCTTGTAATGTGGCTTGAAAACGATAGTTAAAGGATAAGTCTTTCAAGGACATTGCACCAAAGATCGCATTTTTCCCAAAATTGCCCTTATTTTGAACTCAAAGATCTCAGAATTTGTTTGTATTCTTCTCATCATTCACCAGGGATTTCAGCGTCGAATTTTCTGCATTTTCTTGCATTTACTTTTCTTGCTTTGCTTTTTGTCTCTTTTCCCTTTCCCTCAACTTGGCGGGTTTTCACATGGTGAGTAGCGTCAACCCCATACCCAGGCAATTCAGAAATACAGCTAAAACTTCTGGCATCAGAAATTTCCTTGACAAGGCCATTGCAAAGAACAGAAGTCAGGACTTTCGGGTTTTGTAATGGGGTCAGGTGGAGTGCTTAGAAAAGTTAAGGCTTGAAAGCGGATTTCAAAAGCGATTTGAAAAATCTGAGATCGCATTGTTGCGTCAACCCTATTTTAGGGTTAAATCAGAATTTGCCCCAGTTTATGCTCAATTGAGGCTTTTCACTTTCATTTTCTTTCTTCTTTTGACTTTTCGGCTTTTTGCCATTCTTTGAAATTTGCCCCAATTTACTTTTGAACTGAGGTTCTCTTTTCTTCTTTTGCTTTTGATTTTGTTGTTTTCACTTTTTCACTTCTTGAAAATTTTCTTTTCCAACTCAAACTTGCCCCAGTGTGGGGTTTGCGATTCTCAGGGGTTGCCAAATGAAGTATTCTATTCTGAAGGCTCAAAAGGGATAACTAGGGATAGAATGTTTGATTGGAAAAAGAAGATGGCCTGACTTGTATTCCGTTCCTTATAATAACCCTGAAAGGAAACTTTCATTAATGCGAAATTTCTTTCATGTATCTGAATTAACTGACTGAGGAAGACCCTTGTTCATCCATATTTGTGAAACATTGGCGATCCACGCGGACAAAACTCTTCCTTTTCTTCTTTCTTTTTTTTTTCAAAATTGGAACCCAAGTGGAATCAAATTTCCCCAATTTGCGGTTCCCTCCTTTTCTTTTCCCTTTTTTTCAAAATTCCCCAATCTCCTTCCCCAATGTGGGGTGCGATCATATGTGCACTCGAAAAGAACCACCAATTTTTAGCTCAAATGAGGATGCAAGGGATGATCAGTGTTTAGGTTGTAGAAACGATGGCCAAAGTATCATTCTTACGCCTCATGACAACCAAGTAAACGAATTGCTCGTTGAGAATCCATTCCCTTTTGAAAATTTTCCCAATGTAGGGTAGTGATCATTAAGGCACTTATTTGAAACGAAATTATTCTTTTAAAGGCTCAAATGGGAGAGCAAATGATAAAATCTGTATAGGTAGAGAAACGAATGCTCAAAGTATCATTCCAAACTTTCAAAAAAAACAAGAATAATGCACATCTTTTGCATTCACTTAGATGCGATTGAATCGGATCAGACACCGCGGACATTTTCAAGCAAAAGTTGACCCAATTTGCAATTTATCAATCAATGTGACTGATTTTATTTTAGGGTTAAGTGAAGGAGAAATGTATCTCATGGGCCTTCTGAGTGACCTTTTCACTCTTATTGTGTGGCTCGGATCACCAATCAAGTTGTGGGCACTTTTTGCTCAATATGAAATTTACCCTCTTTTCTAAGTGATCATACAATGAATCAATCAATAAATAAACAAAATCACTTGAGAGAAGTAGAAGATATAAGCCATTTAAAGATCACAAGATAACAATAAGTAAATAAGAAGGGAAGAATTGCAAACCAATTGACTACCAAGCTCCTCTTGAGCTTGTAGATCAATTCAAACAAGATTTTTCAAGTTGATGAAATACAACCAATCTTGTGTACAAAGGAAGACTCACTTCCTCCTTGCCCAAAGTTCCACTCGGTTAAGTTAGGAAGTTTTACTATCCCTCAGGACAAGCCTCACAAAGCTACACTATTGAAGTATTAACTCACAAATGAAAAGTTTACAATGAATTTCACACAACCAACACTACAAATCTTCCTTGGAGAGTGTTTTCTCACTAAAATTACTCTATATCTTTTGTATCTTCAGTGTGCAAAAGTTATTGTAGACACCAAATTTTTAGTGTACTTTTATTTACTATTATTTTTATTTTTTATGTTAGTTTTATTTACTTTTAGTCTTTTACTTTTATTTTTATTTTTAAATCATTTTAGCATAGAATTTTTTGAAAAAAAGAAGAAAAAATTATTAGCATTTTGTTTTTGTCTTTTATTTCTAAGTTTTGTTCATTTTATCTGATTTTATTTAAATTGTTATTTTTTTTTATTTATTTGGTTCATTATTATTAATTAAGTTATTATTAAAAAAAAAAGAGGAAAAGAAGCCACGCATGCAGCATTATAGAAAACATGAAGAAATATCATTTTACCACCATTTGTTTTTCACGAGGGTTTTTTCTATTTTTTCTTTTTGCTCCCAATGGTCATCGGATGGCTCAAGTTTTGGGTGAAAACCCACCCTTAATCCTCACCTTTGAGGTGAGGGTTTTGGGGCCATTAACTCCTATAAAAGGAAAACAGCCGCAGCTAAGAAAAGGGGGGGATGGCCGAGAGAAAAGAGTGAGAGAGAGAGGGCACTTGGTGACGGCTGATAAAAAAGAGAGTGCGGAAAGAAAAAAGAGAGGAAGGACAGACGGGGAGGAAGAGGTAGACAGCTAGGAGCACGGGGGTGACGGCTGAAAATCTGAAAAAGAGAGGATCTGGGAGGCAGCTGGAGTCTTGGAAAAGAGAAAGAGAGAGATCGAGGGAGTGTAGGGACAGACTGAGAAAGAGAGAGCTGACGGCTGAGCAGAGGAAAGCAGAGAAGTCCAAGAGCGGAGTTAGAGCTGTCCTCCTCGCCGTCATCATTGTTGCCGTCTAACTTTGCCGAACAAACCGCTCCCAAAGCTGTCCCTTTTGTCGTTCATCTGTGTTTAGGTACGTCGGAGTTGCTTACTCTCCCTAGAATTCATTTTGTTGCCTTTCCTAGAGTTTGTTCTTATGATGTACTGTGCTCATTGGTTATTCAATTGACATGAATCCGTTGCAAGTTTCTTTCTTTATGTCTCCGTAGCATTCCTTATCTTCTATCGTATGTTGCAGCCGTCAAGTGGTGGCGCTGAGATAATCTTAATAACATTAGATAGCTAAAACGTCTGGGTTTTCTGGGTTGGGAAATGAATCGGTGGGTTTTGGGGGGAATTATTGCATAAATATGTTTAGCCGAGTGAGAAAATGAAGAAAGTTTCCAACTTTGTATGATTTGTATCCGAATCTGTTGTGTGAGAAAACATCGTTGTTCATGCTCTGTTCTTTTAGAGTGGGAGAAAACTAAAGCTCTTAGTTCATTTGAAGTCAGTGTTTCATGCGTTGTTGATTTGACATATCATGAACGTTTACCGCAAGTTTTTCTTGGCATCTTTGCTGCATTTTTCGTGGTCAAATTACATTGCTGCATTTGATAGTAATAGGAAGAATGTTGGAGGATTTTGTTGCCTAGGTTCAGATGGCTTTTGGTTGAGATTTATACGCGAGAATTTGCTGCAACAAGTTCGAAAATGTTCGGTATGTTGCATCGATGTTTGTAGACTGATTTTCTGGAATAGCTAAAATTCTAATTGGGTTGGGTATCTTCCATTGGGTCTGTTTGTTGTCTAAGTCTTTGTGGTGCCGCAAGCTTGCTGCCGAACCCTTTTGCATAAAGTTCCTGTTTCCAGATTTGCATGCCTGATTCCGGGGATCAGATTGGGTTGGGTCGAAGTTTTACAGCAGGTGTTCATATCATTTCTGTGATGTTTTATCTTTCCCCTCTCCCTGTCCCAAGTTTGTGCCTTTGGGATCTTGCATTTCGGTTGCTCTACCTGAATCCACCTAGGCTGAATAAGGGAGATGCTGCAACCGAAAGTTGCAGAAGCTTTTCTCACATTTTTTTTTGCATGAAGCTGCATTAGTTTTTCATATTCTTGCTTCCCGTAACAGCTCCCAAATTCAGTTTCGTTGCTGATTTTTTTTTTATGTTTGGCTCCCTTACTTGATCTTTGCGGAGTAGACAACTGCATTTGGTTAATGGTAATAATATGGGTGGAATCCATAGCATTGGGCTGGGGTAAGCTTCATCTCGCATAAGCAAGTTTCGGTTGCATGAAAATTACAAGAATTTTTCCAGATTTCGCACGGCCTTTCTGTCTTATCATTTTTGTTTGTTTTTTCTTTTGGCTTAGACATTCTTTGTTGAAATCTGCTAAGGCTGGGCAAACCATGTTTGAGGTTATGTTAAAACTGATTATGTGAGTTTGGGGCTGATGAGATAACAGCTTTGGTTAGAATTTCTTTACGAATAGAACCATACGAAATGAGCTACAAAGTTTGCAGCAGAAATCTGATCTTATGGCCACTCTTTGCCTTGATTCCTTTCGTTTGGCACAATTAGTTTTGTGTGTGTGATGACGGTCGTATGGAAGCTGGAATGTTGGGTTTGAAACCTTGTTTAAGTTAGCTTGGATAGCTAATAGGAAGCATTGGCAGAAACTCAGTAACCGGAAATGAAGAAAGCTTCACTCGTAGCTTGCATGAAAATTGCATGAAGTTGCATGGAAATGTTCCAAAACAATTGCACTTTAACCCCCCAAGTCTCCCCTTGTTCTACTATGACCCAACCAATTGAATGATTTCCTCAATTTGGTCCTTGGCAGCTTTAATTTTACAACTTGTCATTGCTTGTTTGCTTCAATTAACTACCATGCTTTGTTTAAATTGCACTTAATTCATGATTTTAAGAGCTTTATGATCAAGAGAGTTTGTATTTGCATATTTTCTTTAATTGTTTCAAATTAAATTGGTGCCTTGACCTTTTCTTTATTTTTGGAGGGTAAATAAGTCATTTCACCCCATTAGAGCTCCAACTCAAGGGAGGTACACCTTATCCTTTATTTTTGACTTTATTTGACCCTACGTGCGTATATGTGTCTTATGGGTGCAATTGCATGACTTTAAGTGTTTATTTCATTTTCACTTTATTTATTTCTTTAGTTGCTTAGTTTTTGCTTTAATTTTAGTTCAATTTTATCATTTGAGAGGCACTCGAATGCCAAAATTGTAATAGTTAGGGATTTAATCGTTTTATTCCTTCTTATTTCCCCTTTTAGATTGTAGTAGGCCTTCCCCCAAAAAATGTAATAGTTAGGGCCTTAATTGCCTTGTGTGTTTTGCATGTCTATGTGCTATATGTTTAATCGCTTTCTTAGGGGTTGGCATCTAGATATGCATGCTTATGTGTTATGTGTTATGTGAATTACGTGCTCACATGTCTACTTGCTTTAATTATGCACATTACTTATATATGTGTATGATGGATGCAAATGCACGTAATCGTGGCTAGTCCAATGCTAGTCATGATTGTCCCCTCGAGCTCTTGCAAGTCCAATGCTTGTGAGAGAGCGTTAGTGAAGGACTAGTCCAACGCTAGACCATTAGGGCCCTTCGCGCATTAGATCATTATTGCATGATAAAAACACTTCATTTCATGCATATTTTCACTTTTTAGGGCCTTTTATCATTTTGTATGATATTCCCCTTATACGTATAACCCTTATCCCTAATTTCCCTATATATATACCCCCATGCATGATACATGACATTAGAATTGCATTTCATTCTAGAAATAGGATTAGGGTAGTGCATTTGCTTGATTAGATTAGGGACCCCCTTGGATATGGGATATGGACGAGTTTGGTTTTTTAGCCTTAGCACGCTCGTATTCCCTCTATTAAAGGGAAAATTGAGTCACGAACATTAGTCCCCCGTACCCGACATGATGCATTCCTTTAAGACATGTATATTTCTATAATTATTTTATTCTTTTCCTCTTCTTAGAGTCTCATATTTTTGCATTATTCGTGACCTCTCCAAAGAGTCACTATTGGGCATCACAACTAATGTGATTGGCACCACTCAAGCTTTGAAGAGAAATTTTGCCCCCCGATGTCCCCCTAGGTCTAGGTTTTGCATTCATATAGTGCATCCAAATGTGATAAATGCTTTGGTTAAAACAAGAAAATCTTTGACTAAATCACGCAACTAGCCTTGGCTAGGTCGAAGGGGTGCCTTGGATTTCATCCTTGCCTTCCCCTTCGTCAAATGTGACTCCCGAACCTTTTCGTTGGTTTACGTAGACTAGGAGTCGTTTAAAAGGGGTTTCTTTTCTATCTTTTTCCTTTAAAAAATTCATTTTTAGGTGACTTGGTACACCTTAACTCTATACCAAGTGGCGATTCCGATTTTTATTTCAAAAACCCTTTTTAAACTATATTTTGGGTCAAATCGTCGCATTTTCAAGTCCCATTTAGACCCACTTTCTTTGTAAATCAAAAATCATTTTTCAAATCAAATAACTCACTTTTTAAACCATTAATTAATTTATTTTTCTTGTAAAAAATGGGGCGCGACAGTTATTTGAAGTTTCTGACCATGCACTATTTATATAAGACCAAGAAAGTGTTTCATTATGCTTCCAACGGATAGAAAGTAGCTGAAAAGTCAACTAGCCGTTGGGAGTATCGGACGTTCGGTACTTCCGATGCTTGCGTCCGATAGTAGACAAAGAGTTTGAAAGATTATCTCAATTCTATCGGATGTCCGGTGAGAATGTTCTGCGTCCGATATGATCTGCCCTGTTTATCGGATGTCCAATATTGACTTTGTGAACTTCCGACAGTTTTCGACAGCCTTTATCTTCTATTAATTTGCTTTTGTTCTTTGAATCAAATTGCTTCAAAATTGAAAAGACTTCTTATTGAAAAGAGATTAGTAATATCCAATTATTTTATAAACATCAAAAAACAGGGATGAAGATCATCAACATGGCTCATTTGCATGCACTCCACTTAGCTATTTTTTTGCTTTTACTTACTCTTTTTTTTTTTACTTCCTTTTTACTCCTCAAGGTAAAAGTTAAAGTAGATAAAGTGTTAAATTCTTCCTTTTTTATTTGATTTTATTTAAAATAAATGAATTTGCAAAGATTAAAAAGTTAATTTTTGTGAGAATTTTCTTTTCCAAAAGTTTAATGCAAAAATGTTTTAAAAAGAAAAAAAATGATGACCCCAATTTAATAAAATAAATAAATAAAAAGACTAACTATCATTTTTGTAAAATAAAATAAAATAAAATAAATTTAAAATTTTGGTGTCTACATCTTGCCCCTCTTTGTCTGAATTTCGAAGAAATACCAGACAAAGACGTAGACACCAAATACTTACTTGTAGTTATTCTGCTGCGAACTGAAACAAGCAAATGTATAAAGGTCAGTGGGGATAAAACCCAAACCTGCCGTAACAATTGGTGAGTGAGATAAAATCCGCACTTGCTATAAAATTGGTCAGCAGAATAAAATTCGAATCTATCGAAAATTGGTCAATAGGATAAAATCTGAGCCTGCCATGAAATTGGTCAGTGGGATAAAATTCGAGCCTGCCATGAAATTTGAAAAATTATTACAGAATGCTTTTTGTAAAACTTTGGAGATTTTGATGGAGACAAATAACTCTTCTAAAAAATTTACCCCAGTATGATGTTATTGGACATTTGGACCTGCAAAAGAGGAATAATTATAATAATAGATAATGACACCACCATCCGATCAATCCCTCCTTCAAGAAATGTGTAAACATGAGTGTTTGAACGTTCTTCCCCGATGTAGCGAAAACTCAACTTTGCTCTGCGAACTGTATCAAGTTTTGTTAACTTCCAATGCTAATCAAATATGACGTTTGGTATCCAGGCGCTTTCAATAAATCATAGGGATTGCCATTTAATAAAGCCAACGAGATAAATGATACCGTGAAACATATGAAAAAATATTTTATGTACACAAAAATAATGAAAATCCCAATAATATGAAAACAACCTTTACTTTTATTGAAAGAAAATTGATCTTAGAGAAATGAATCTGTAAACTCAAATTTACGCTTGATGAACTAAAGCACTTTGATCTCAAACAAAATGCCACGTTTGACCCTTTGGATATCGTTCTTCCGGCGTTCAACGTTGGTAACAGAACCACAACTGTGAAGAATTCAAATGAACTGAGTCACCAGCCATTCAATTCCATGCTCATCTTTCCTCATGAAACCCTACCTTAACGCCCTTTCGGATTTTCACTAAGGCTACCTTAGCGCCCTTTCGGGTTTTCACTCAGCCATTCTTCTTTTTTCTTATTTTTCTTGTTTTTTTTCTTTCTCTTCTTTTTATTTTTTTTTCTTGTTTTTGAAAAGGTGCCATTTTGGGTTTTCACCTAACGAACAAATCTTGTCGATAGACTTTATCAACTCAGAAATGTGTTTTAAGAAATGATGGCATCAGTGCGACAATCCTTCCCTTGAAAAATTGGTGAAGGTGTATTAGCATCATTTACCATGTGATTAGAAAATTTCCTGAAAGAGGTGATGTAAAGAATGGAAGTCAGAACTTTCAGTTTTTTGTAATGTGGTCAGGTGAGGTGCTGAGAAAGGTTAAAGTTTGAAGACAGATTTCATAAGTGTTTTAAATCATCTGAGGTCGCAACTTCATATTAACCATACTAAAATTAAACTAAAATTGCCCCGATTTATTCCCAATCGAGATTCTTTTATTTAATTTTCTTTTCCTTTTGTTTCTCTTGAGGTTTTTCTTTCCTTTTCTTTCAACTCAAACTTGCCCCAGTGTGGGGTTTGCGATTCTCAGGAGTAGCCAAACGAAATAATTTATTCTGAAAGTTCAAAAGAGATAACTAAGGATAGAATGTTTAATTAGAAAGGAAAAAAACTTGACTTTCATTCCATTCTTCGCATTAATCCTGAAAGGAAACTTTCTTTTATCAGATGAAGAATTTCTTACACATATCCGAATTGATTGGTTGAGGAAAAACTTGTCCATCTATTTTTACGAGAACAAGTGCTCCACCAGGCAATACCTTCTTGATGATAAAAGAGCCCTGCCAATTTGGTGCAAACTTGCCTTTGGCTTCTTCTTGCACTGGCAAAATTCGTTTCAACACTTTGTCTCTTTCTGCGAATAGTTGCGATTTGACCTTCTTGTTATAAGCACGGGCCATTCTCTTTTTCTGCTTCTTATCCGAATGAATGCTAATTTTTATCTCCTTGATCTCAATTTCAGTGTCAATATTTATGATTTCTGTTTCTTCTAAGTTCGATTTGGATTTCTCTTCATATTGTTCAATATTCTTTAATAAAGACTCAGATTCTTCCTCGTTATCGCTCGCGTCTTGAATTTCTGATTCCATAATTTCGAATTCGTGAGAGATATCGAGATTGCAGTCCTCAAATTCCAGAATAGTGATATCAAAAGGGTCAATGTATTTTATGTTTGGCCATCTGAAAAAGAATGAGATAGATACAACAATGTGTAAGTAAAACAATTGGAAAATAAACACTGTGCATTTCATTGAATTTCAAATAAAGGACAAAACGTCATAATACGCTACTTAACAAAAGACTTGTATTGAAAAAATATTTGATTCAAAACTATTTACCAAACTAAAAGGCAAAAGATGAACAATGCAAATGATTTTTTCATAACTGTCAACCAATGGCAATCCCCTAGATTTACCGAAATTCCCTTCGGGAGGGAAGAAGATCAATTGTCCAATTTTTCATTGCTTCCCTGGAGACCTCTGAAAATTCGAGATTCTCCGACGGCTCACCCTCATAACTAACCCCCACGAACAGCTTAGACAAACCGATATCCACCTCATCGATCGGGTCCAATTTAGTTCTAATTACTTCCGACGGATGGGAAAAAGTGCAATGTAATGGTGGGATACTCCTGACAACTTGCTTTCCTTCCTTTTTCGCTATCTTACGATTCAACATTTCTTTCTTGTTCTTGGAGGTTTCTTTTTCCAGTATGAATGGTTCTTCAATGACCCATATTATCCCAGCTTCATCTACAATGTATTGAGTAGGTTCCTTGATCTCCTCGTCCACGGTAATAACTCCAATAGTATCCTTATGCGTCGGAAGAGGGTTCTTACTAACACTCGGTCCTTGTTCATCTCTCCTTCTTAAAACTATGTCACTGACCTCAATCATGTCTTGAATTTTATATTTAAGTGCCCAATAATTGGTAGTAGAATGTCTAGGAGTTCCAGAATGATAAGCACAAATGGCTTGAGAATTATAGCCAGTAGGAATGCCCCTAGGGTAGATTTTAGGAGGCATCACACCAATTTTACCAGCAGCCTTAAGTTGCTCGTATAATTGGTCGAAGGGCCGGCCTAAATTGGTAAAGTTGCAGTATTGAATTTGGTTTTGGGTTTCATCGGTTTGAGAATAATTATATGTTTGGTTATTTGGCTGAACAGGTCTTGGATTAACAGAAGGTCAAGGTCAAGTTTGCAAACTTGGTTGAGAAATCTGGAAAGGTGGTACAAGGCCGTTTGTGGAGTTGGGTCAGAGGGTGAGAATGGTTGACAGTAGTGTGATAGACAGGATGGGAGTTTGGATAATACAGGTAAGAGGATGAGTAGGTGGATTGATTCTGAACTTTGGGTCTAGTCGGGAGATCCTGATCCCAAACGAAAGCATTCTCTCCTTCCTTCTTATTGAACTGAGGTTTCTTGCCACTGCTACTCTGACCTTGCAAAGCTTCCAGTTGCATTTTCATGGTCGACACGTTGACTATTTTTCCTGCTTTGACGAATTCATCAAATTCTTCTAACTTATTTGCAATAGTTGCAAATGAGCATCCAGTCATTCGAAAAATTTCCTCAAAATAAGGTGGGTCATGAGTTTTGATAAATGTTCGAACAATTTCGTCCTCAATCATAGGGGGTTCCACTTTGACAGCAAATTTCCTTCAACGCTTGACATACGTCTTATTATCCTCTGACGGTTTCTTCTTGGTCCCCTCAAGCGTGGTTCTTGTCGGTGCAAGTTCACAGTTGTACTCATATTATTTTACAAAAGCAGTTGACAAATCCAACCATGTCCTCATCTCATCAGGCTTCAAATTGGAGTACCAATCTAGTGCATCACCTTCTAAACTTTCGGGAAACAATTGAACTGGCAAATTTTCGTCATCTATTGGCTTTCCTAATTTGTTTACAAACATTCAGAGATGTGTCTTGGGATTGTCCGTTCCGTCATTCTTGCTAAATTTGGATGTTTTAAAACCCACAGGCAGTTGCATATCAGAAAACAGACACAATTCATTATAGTCCAAACCTTTTTGTTTGCTCAAACCTTGGCTCTTCCTCATGAACTCGTCAAACCGATCCAATCTCTTTAACAAATTTTTGTCAATTGGCACGGAAGATTCCCCTACTTCAACTTTTTCTTGTTCAGCAGTGTCTAGCGTAAATGGTTCTGTAGTGAAATAATAATATGGTTCTTGAGGTTCAAGTGGCATGTTCAGATTCCCCTACTTCAACTTTTTCTTGTTCAGCAGTGTCTAGCGTAAATGGTTCTGTAGTGAAATAATAATATGGTTCTTGAGGTTCAAGTGGCATGTTCAGACTAACAGGTGGATAATTTTGAGGAACTTGCATGTGAGAAGGATTGATTTGGATATTGGGTGCATAGGTATGTAGTAGGCCATGAGTGGGATAGGTGAAAGTTTTCTCAGGTGGATTTACGACATGTGGAGCAAAAGAAGTTTGAGTATAGGGTAGCGGTAGTGGTTGCGGTTCAGTTTGACTAATAGGTTGGGGATCATGCTGAACACCATTACTGCTACCAGCAACCAACTGATCAATCAAGAGTTGTTGTGCGGTCATCTCCATGCTTAACTCATTGAATTTGTTTAATACTTCGCTCAGTTGAGGTCCCAGATTTGCAAGGTCAGCTCATGACGTCATTGCAGACCTACCGGATGATTCAGGATGTGCATTCAATTTACACTATTTCTCAAAATTCGGCTACGTGATCGTGTAATGATGGGGTTTCTTTATGTAGCTATATTTGCAATTACCTTAAAATTTAGGAAAAATCCTATTTAGATTTTCCTCTTGATTAACTGCTGACAAAAAGAATGAAAAAGAAAAAGACACGAGTTAGTAAAAATTAAAGTAATTCGGATGCATGTCCTATTGGGGAACCCTTTTTATGCCAAGGGTTGGGCTAGAATGAAAATGCAATCCTCTAGGGTAGGCACCATACAATACCTGATGGATCCGATCAATTTGTTGACATTCGAGTGAAAAGCAATTTGAAAAAATTTGATCAATTGGAGTGATAAAAGACATTTGTCCTAACCAAATGAGGACAAAGTTCGAATGAATTGATTATTTTGATTGACGCATAAAGTGATATTAAAAAAATCAACTTAGTGTGAAAGAACCTCCTTTTGAAAGGATTGCAATATCTCGACTAGGTTTTTAGTGAACCATAGATTGAAATCTTAAAAGAGAATAAATTGATTAAATGAATCTGATGAAATTGATGGTTTATTCAAAAATTGACTGGATCGCCCTAAAAATGTGAAAACTGGTCAAATGGATTGAATGAAATTGATTATTTATTTAAAATTAACTGGATCACCCTAAAAAGGGATAAACTGGTCAAATAAATTGAATGAAATTGATGATTTATTCAAAATTGACTGAATTGTCCTAAAAATGAATAGACTGGTCAAATAAAATAAATTGATCAAATAGATCGGATGGAGAGATGATTTATTCAAAAATTGACTAGATTGTTCTAAAAATGAATAAACTGGTAAAATAGATTGGATAGAATTGACGGTTTATTTGAAAGTTGATTAGATTGCCCTAAAAGTGAATAAACTAGTAAAATGGATTATTTGAAAATTGACTAAATTGTCAACCCATTTGAAGTTTTCAAATTGTACAAATTTCGTTACAGTGCATTAGTATATGAGTTTTCTAAAATTAAGATTTGGCCTCGATATTTTTATTGTCTCAACAATGAGGAATTATTTGTGATTTTCTTCAACTTAATGTCCTTTATGCAAAGAATTTTTACCAATTCTAATAAAATGGCCAAAAGATGATTGTTAGATGCTCATATTCTAATGTGCAAAAGTTGTTCTATTATTTTCGATGCCAATATCATCGAAAAGATCGGATCCTACCTTACCTTGTGCACTATCCCTTTGGACGGTACAAGAAATATAGACGTGCAAATCTCATTGGATTAGATATCCGAGACACAAGGCTGCTTATTCCTAACGTGAGATTCCCAATACGGCATTCCCTTCTAAGGTTGATACATGATGCTAGTGTATAAAAACAAGTAAATATGCGGTAACGGGGATTAAACGTGACCTACAGGAACCCTTTTGTATGCCAAGGTAGGCCTAAAAATGACATGCAATATTAAAATGCAATAACTTGTAATTTTAAACGTGCGAGAATCTATTCACTAAAGAGGGCTCTAAAAAGGATACCATGTCAGGACTCTTATTTCTAAGGTTTGTGAATACAAAAGAGAAAACAAGGAAATGTTAGTTCAACAAATAACACATAACACTTGGGGCAGCAAAAAGACAAATAAAGAAAGAGGGGTGGAATCCCTCCCCTCGTGTCTAGTGTTCTTAGTTGGGTAAGGTCGACTCTATCCTAGGCAAATTATAATATGGATGCATGAGATTAGCCTTACTAATGCATCTAGACTCAATAAGGTTTTAGGCTCTTAAACCTTCTGACCAAAGGCGAAGGGTCATCAATTCCACGGCCTAAGAGTCGGTAGTTTGAGTGATCTCTCGGACATTGCTACGCGTACGTCTTGCCACGGCCACATGTCCAAGTGGATTGATACTAATCCTAATGGGGTGGAGTGGTGTGACAACCACTAAAAGTAAAAAGAAATGAGGGGTTATAAAGTAAAACGTATGCACGTATGAAGTGCTCCTTTTGAAGGGAGGGATTAAATACCATCAAATGTGGGTGAAAGTTATAGGGTGGCTATTCCCCCCCCCCCCCCCAAGATGCAAACGCGATAAACAAAAGTGAATGAAAGAAAATAAAACACATTATTCATCACATAAACGGATATCGAGATGATTGCGCGTGCTAAATGCAAGAAACCCTAAAAAGGAAAAAATGTAACCTAAAACCTCCAAATCTAATATATATAAAAAGGTTAGAAAAAGAAAAGGATTGACTAACTCAAATGCTCGGACTCTCTAAAGTCCCCAGTGGAGTGGCCAAGCTGTCGCGCCCCATTTTTTTGAAAAATAAGATTACGGGTTTATAAAAATGAATTTTTGATTTATTTTGAGTGAAAATGAGTTTTTGATTTTTTAAAGAATAAATAAAGAAAAAGGATCTAAAATGGGACTCAAAAAGTGGGACGATTTTGGTCCAAAATAATAGTTTAACAAGGGTTTTGAATGAAAAATAGGAGTCGCCACTTGGTATTGAGTTAACGTGTACCAATTCACCTATAATGAATTTTAAATAAAAAGTAGAGAAAAAAATCCTTTTTAAACGACTCCAAATCTTCGAAAATCAAGAGAAATAGGCTCGGGAGTCACGGTTAAAAAAAGAGAAGGCAAGGATGAAATTCAAGGCACCCTTTCAACCTAATCAAGGCTAGTTGTGTGATTTAGTTGAAAATTTTCGTAATTTAACCTAAAAACTTACCACACTTGGATGTTATTATATGAATGCAAACCTAAATCTAATGGCTATCGGAAGGGTCAATATGTCGTTGGTGCAAATCGCATTAATTGCGACGCCTAAAAGTGATTCTTTGAAGAGGTCACGAATATGAAATAATGAGACTTGAAAAAAATAGAAAAATTATAATATACAAACATACGGGACCTAAAAGAGAGGGACGCAACATAACTGGTACGGGGGTTAAGATTCGTGACTCAATTTTCCCTTTTATAGAGGGAATACGAGTGTGCTAAGATTAAAAAGCCATACTCGTCTATATCCCATATTTGAGGGGTAGCTCCCTATCCTAGTCAAGCAAATGAACTAACCTATGTCTAATTTTTCTTAAATGGAATGCAAGTTTAAATGTCATGTTTCACATATAGGGATAAGGTGTGAGGACCCGTAAATTTTCTTTATTTCATAATATTTTATTTTATTTTCTCGCATGCATTTTGGTCATTATACCCTATTATATTGTTTTTTCCGAGATTTTTATAAGTAAATATAGTGTTTAAATCAGTTTTCTAGTATAAGTTAGTTTATGAGAAATAAAGAGTGTATATTGGACGTGGGACCCGCTAGTGGCGTTAAGTGTGATAATTCGACCAATTAGGTTACGTTTTGTATACCGGGATTAATTTACTAGGTGTTAAGAGATAATTAGAGGTTACTTAGATGGTTTAATCTTGGAGAGACAAAAGGATAAGCTTGAACCATTAAGAGTGCCATGTGTCGCGACCCGATTAGATGGTTGACTTGCCTAACTTTCTTACCTTTACTAATAGATCATTTTGACCCAAAATCATCTTCATTTCTACTCTTCTTGGCCGAGCTCTTTAAGAGAAAAGAAGAGAGCAAACTTCAACTTTTGGCTTCCAATTCTTGCTTATATCTTGAAATCCAACCGATTAAATCTTGAATTTGCCCACAAAAGTGACTTGCTAAGGAAGATTGAAGGTCTTGGTAGAGTTGTTTTGGAGGAGAAACACCTAAGCTACTACCTTTCTTGAGGAGTTAAGGTATTTTGCTTGGAATTTCACTCTTTGTTCCTAATCATGGTAAATTAGTGATTTATGGTGGCTAAGTAGGTTGTTTTTGGAAGATTTCATGGATTAAAGTGGAGTTAGCTAAATTTCTGATTTTTTTGGGGATTTTTCTGTTTTCATATGATGATTATGGTTGGCCTTGGATTGATGGCTCTAAATTGTGTTAAATGGATCCCTTGTGCGTTAATTGCGGTTGGTTGCGGAAAATTTCAGTTTTGTGCGGAAATTTCGGGTTTAGGGTTCGAATCTGCCCTGTTCTGATTGGCTTTATTGTGCATGTTAGAGGCCGAATCAGGCTTAGGTTAAAACATGAAAGTTGTAGAAAATAGTGTTAAATAGCTTCCTGCAAAATTTCAGCTCGATCCGAGCACTGTACATGAAATGACCAAAATACCCTTGACTGCCCATGAGCCCTATTTTGCGGACAGATTTCTGTTTTCGTGGGGATTTCCATCTTTGACCATGAAAATGCATGATTTGGCCTTGGAGGTCTTCATAATAAATGTAGGTATATGTTTTGGCTTTGAAACGCCATAAGATTCGTTTCAATCTGATAAGTGTAGCTTTAGTTGTGCTTATTGTGCCGAAAGGTGTATCTTATAGTCTATGATGTGTATGTGGTTGATTTGAGATGAATTGGTGTTGCTTGTAGGATGGAAAAGTAAGGAAATGCAGGGGATATGCTGTCCAAATTTTGGGAGTGTTGGATTTTTTCGAGTTTGGTTTGGTTTGGGATATGCATAAGAGGGGCTTTTGGGGTTGTTCGAGCCCTAGGTCTTCATGTTACCTTTTCGTCCCAAAATCATTTTTGCACACTTGCATGAGTAATTATTTGGCGAGGTCTACGACTTGTAGTCGAGCCTCATTTGTGCATTTTATTTACTGGATTTGTGGCCGTGGGAACCATAATTGTTTACCTTGGTTATTCTAGGGTTTCTTGGTGATTAGAGCCCTACTTTGGTTGAAACTTTTGAAGTATCCTTACTTTAACTGGTGAGTGTACCACTCCCCTCATTTGTTGCTTAACTTGGTTTCTGCACCTGCAATCTGTGGTTTGAATGACTATACTATCTGTTTATTCTGTTTGAGACGAGAGTGTACTTTATCACACTCGTTCTCTTGTCTGTCTGTATGCCTATTTACTGTGCGAATTTGAATCTGTTATCTGTATCTGTATCTATTCTCACGTCGTTTGGAAGCTTGTATCCAACGACCTTTCTGTAACCTCTGAGCTCAAATCCTGTGGCTAAGTTACTCGAGTCGAGCCGGCAAGGGTCTGGTCGATTAGATAACGAATCACAGTAGTCTGTTCTAGAAATCTTTGGGTATTGAGACCCTTGATTCCGGTATACTCGAGTATTACCACTTCTGTTTCTGTTGAGGTGTTCGGGCCCGATAAGGGGCATGTGTGGTGAACGGGATTTTGGTGTAAAGTGGTGCTCTACTGGACTAGACTGGTTACTTTATTTGGAAGTTGACGGAGTGTCAACTATTATTTGATCAAGCTTCAGTGAAGCAAATGGGAATTTGGCTCCTGAGAGCCACCCGTATCCTTTCTATCTATGGTGTTGTTCATTTCTTTATTTGATTTGCATATGTGACTAATTGAATATGAAGTTCCATGATTCTTACTTGCTATTATTTTGGTACCTCATTGAGCGTAAGCTCACCCCCTTCCCGTTATCTTTGTTTTCCTTACAGGGAACCACACTTTGAGCCGTGATTTTGAGAAAAGGGTTGAGCGGGTGTAAACGTTCTTTTGTTAGCTCTTGTGTAATCAAAACCCTAATTGTCTTTGAATGAAGTATCCCACTTTCAATTGTAAAGTTTCGATGTATGTATATAAGTGTTTTATCATGTACATTAAGTGTATTCATTTGAGATGGTATCTTACGGTGTAGAACTCATGCTTCTCAACTTAGTAGTCTTCGATTGATTGTTCTCTTGGGGATTCATTTGTGCGCTATATCGGGTTTGTGTGATTCGACTCCGTAGTCCTGGTGAGAGTTGGGCAGGCGGCCCGCTAAACCCTTTGGTTCGCCTTAGGGTGAGGTGGGGCTGTCACATAAGGGATATACATATAGAGGAACTATCATAAGGATCCTAAAAACTAGAAAACATGCATGAAATGTAGTGATTATCACGCAAGCATGATCTAAAGCGTGAACGGTCACTAAGGGTCTAGCGTTGGACTAACCCATGTCTATAAGTTCTCACTAGCATTGGACTAGCGAGAAGTCGGGGAGAAAGGCCATAACTAGCGTTAGACTAGTGTGGTGACGTCATGCATTTATTATAACTAAATAGATCATATAAAGTACACATAATGCACATAGAGCACATAACACATATGCATAATTTCTAGATGCAAAACCTTAATGACAACAAGTAAACACACAAGCGCACAAGCATGCAAGCACACAAATAAATAAAAGCAAATAGAGACCTAACTATTACATTCGGGGCCTTAACTACAATCTAGGGGGGAAAAGAATAAAATAATAACCTAATTATTACATTTATCTAACTAATTACACTTTTAATAAGAATTAAACCTATCTATTACATAATCTATCTAAATACATGTCTTGAACCCCCTATCTCTTACAATTTGGCATTTAAATATCTTTCAAATAATCATCAAAATTAAATTAAATATATGAATTTAAAACAAATAAAATAAATAACTAAAAGAAAAATCACTCAAAAACATGCAATTACACACATAAAACACGTAGAAGCACATAAAAGATTTTAAATAAGGAAAGAAAATACCTCCCCTTGAAGTAGTAGCTAATTGGATTTGGATTTATTAAAGCTTCAAAAATCAACAAAATAGTCAATGTACCAATTTAATTAACAAATAAAAGAAATAATATGTAAAGAAATGTAAATAATCATGAAATTGAACAATTAAAGCATTCAAATGAAAGTAAACAACCTATATTCAAGAATTTAAAACAAGCAATGGCCTAATTGAAACATTGAAAAAGTTTTGGGGGTCAAATCAAAGCGAAATAAATCTCTAAAAACTAGTTAAGCTCTAATTATCTCCTAAACCAGAAAATAAACTTGTCTAAAACATGACTAAAACATAATAAAATGATTGAATTTCAAATTTGGTAAAATTGATTGATTTTACCATATTCTTTTTGGGCCATAGTAGAATTAAGCAAAAATTTGGGGTTCAAAGTGCAATTTTTAAACTTTCATGCAAACCACATTTTCTGCATTTTCTGTATTACTACCAGCTATGAACAACAGCAGCAGCATTTTTTTACCAAAACCCAACATCCAAATCATCACTTGATCTTGCATTAAAGGGAAAAATGAAACCCTTTTTATGTAACGCAAATATTAAGCCCACATCGTAGCAAGATAACACAAAACTCAAAGCCTAAGCCAAGATTATGCAATTTAGATCGATAAATGGCAAAAAATGGAAATCTCAGCTCATGAATCACAACATCAACTTCATAATTCCTACATCACTCCATTTCACACAAACCCATCAAGTAACTATAAAAACTTCATCATACGACTGAAAAGGCTGATTTTCAACTATCAAGACCATGCAATGGACATCAGCAAAGAGGTATCAACGGTCGCCAAGTATCGTTACAAGGCAAAACTTAAAACTCTTATCCAGTGAGTTTGAATCTTCATAAATATTTTTGGTAAATCTACAAGTGGAGAAGCTTTGATTACCTTAGAATGTTTGTGGAATCAAACGAACGCGAAATCTCCCAAAAAAACTGTGTGCTGACTCTTGAAATGAATCAAAGGGAACTTCGTCGCAGAAATTTCAGCGATGATGAACCTGGAACTTGGAGCCTCGATTTAGTTGCTTTGGAGGTGTTTTCACTCGATGATTACTGAACAAAAGTTGTTTCCAGATATCCAGAGAAGGTGTAGAAAGAAAAACCTCCTCAAAACAAGCACTATCGAGACCAGAAACGAACAAGAAAGAGGGCCGATTCGTCAGCCTGGTGATGGGTTTTGTAGAAAAAATTTCTGCACTTTTCTCGATTTCCCTTCTCTCTTTTTCTATTTTCTTTGTTCCGTCTCCTTTCTCTGTCTTTTGTCCTCAGATTATCTCTCCTCTTCCTCTCCTTTCTTGTTTTTCCTTTCTTTTTCCTTTCCTTCTCCTTTCTCCCTTTCTCTCTTTCCTTCCCCGAAACTCTCTCTTTCTCTCTTGCTTTTCTTTTCTGATCTTCCCTGAAGATCTCTTTTCCTCCCTTTCTTTCTTGTTTTCTTTTCTGATCTTCCCTCGCCCCTCTCTCTCAATCCCTCCTCTCTCTTTCGGTTTCTTTTCTTCTTTTCCTCTTGCCCGCTGCCTTCTGCCCGAAACCCTCTTTTTCCTTTTTCATTTCTCCCGAAGCTCCCTTCCTCTTCCTTTCTTTCTTGTTTTCCTTTTTCTGATCTCCCCGCAGTCTCCCTCTCCCTTTCTTGCTCTTCCTTTCTTTTCTTCTTTTTCCTCCCACCCCAAGCTCTCCTCTTTCTTCTCTCGTTCTTCCTTTTCATTCTTTCCTTGCCTCAAGAACCCTCTTCCTTGTTTCTTGTTTTTCTTTTTCCAGATTTTTCCCAAACCCTCACCTGTCCTACCTCCTAGCCCCTAAATGTTGTGGTGTGCAAATGCCAAAACGACATGGCTCATTTGCATGCACTCCACCTAACCATTTTTTTTGCTTTTTACTTGCTCTTTTTTTTTGCTTCCTTTTTACTCCTCAAGGTAAAAGTTAAAGTAGCTAAAGTGTTAAATTCTTCTTTTTTTTATTTGATTTTATTTAAAATAAATGAATTTGCAAAGATTAAAAAGTTAATTTTTGTGAGAATTTTCTTTTCCGGAAATTTAATGTAAAAAAAAGAAAAAAATGATGACCCTAATTTAATAAAATAAATAAATAAAAGACTAACTATCATTTTTGCGAAATAAAATAAAATAAAATAAACTTAAAATTTTGGTGTCTACAGAAGGATTTAACATATTGCATCAATGTGATTAGAAATAATGATTAAACTTAGAAAGTAGAGTCACAATTCTTGACCTGATTATAACTATGTTGGTTTGAAGACAATTGTAGTTAAGAGTTATAAGCCACTTATTCGTTTAGAAAGTGAAGTACCTTTATGTTGTATTTAGTTGTTAAGACTTAAGGATCAATGATTGAAAGGAATATAAGATATTTCTTAGAATATTGGTTATAAGCGGTCACTCCTTGGAAAGTTTATGATGAACTTTTCCTCAATAAAACTATTTTACTTGGCTTTTGAAAAAAAAATTTACTCAATACTTTTGTTTAAGCGTCATAATTAGATTTTATTTGTTATCTTTAAAGTTTGATTCATGGATGTGTTTAAAAAAAGAAAAAAAATTCATTTAAATGTTTTTATTTTCTCATTGCCTTAACTAACGATCTTTAAAGTTCACTAAAAGTTCATCTTTGAAAACAACTTAGAATTTAAAAATTTCTTCTTTCGAGTGAACCTAATTATTTTATGGCCTTATCTTAAAATTTCAAACATTTTGATTTTGACCCATGCAAGTCTTTTAAGATTTACTTTATGGCAGATGATGTCAGAGTGGGTTATCATTAAACATTGATCCCTTTTAGATTATTGGCAACCTTTAAAAAGTTATCGCATTGGAGATCTAAGTTTCAATTTCGGAGATGATCGCCAATTATTAGGCACCATAATGAACTATTCTAAAATTTTGAAGGATTACGATACCTAGATACTGGAAATAGTATAATATGGAATAAGCGGATGAGATTAAGACTCAATTTAGGTTAACCCTTGTATGTTAGGTCAAAACATCTACTTATTTGTCCTTGAATGTTTGGATTGTTTAATTTCTTTTGAGCATTTATGAACTTGATTTGTATGGTGAATGCTCTTGTTTTGTAATATATCCTTGACTAATTGTGACCTTGTTTTGTAGTTAATAGTACAAGAACATTTTGGAGTTTATTTGAGTACTATTATATGAATGAATAGTTAATCAATATATATATGTACATATACATATATAGAGATTATAGTGAGGAAATATGGAACCGAGAAGGAAAGATGCCACGGACGGCCTAGGCAAGACCAAAATCAAGAGAGAGATCGGGAATCTACCGCCAATAAAAAACATAGACTAGGAATCGATGTAAGGAATCCAATAGCTAATGTCTTAAATCAAATAACAGACCTATTAAAACATATAGCCACTGTGAGGACTCGCAAAAACTATTATTTTATGCCTAATTTATGGCTTAATAAATTATTTAATTGGATTTTATTTCCAAGGAATATTTTCTAGTCTTATTAGACCTAAATACATGGTAATGTAACTTCGTTATATTTTTAAAATGATTCGTTTCAAAAATTAATTTCCTAGAGCGCGTTTCGTAAAAATAGTGAATAGTGCTTGGAGATTTTATCCGCGTAGTAGCGCAATAAGCTTGGAATATTGGAGACTTGTACTATGGTCCTAAAATAGGTAATTTTATGAATAAATATTCAAGTGATAGTTAGTAGTGCAATCGTTATAAGAATTTTTCGAAAGTTTCGCGTTATAGCGGTAAAATTGACGGTACGCGTTTTCACACGCGCGACTGCATTTGAGGGACTTTAGACCCTTATTTCGGGTCAATTAAGAGTGAATAATATTTACATGAATATATATGCATTGGAGGTTTAGTGCACTAGCGAACCAAACGCGCGAGAAAAATCGAGTCCAAACGCATCCTAATTGCACTATTTCAAGTTGACTTTGAGATGGGTTTTGCACCACACAATGAATCTTACTTAGGAAGCCACAATTGAACCAACACCTTCTCTCTCCTCACTTCATTTGGCCGTGCAACAAGAAAGGAGAAGAGCTCTCCATTGTTCTTCATTTTTCATCTTCAATCCATGCACCAAAATTCATCCAAATCACACCAAACTTGGAGACCACTTAGCAAACCACTTGGAGACTATATCTAGCTAAGGAAGAGGGGAGCTTTCACGGTTTCTTGGAGCTTCAAGAGGGCCGAAAATTCTGACCTTGCAAACCAAAGGAGTAGGTAATGATCAACCCATGGATTCTTATCTTTTGGAGATTATATGGCAAGATTAAGCTCATGCATGCACTTAGTTACTTGATTATGGTGTAAAAATGTGATTGTGGGCTCTTGGAATTCCCACACTTGGGTTGTTGTTGCTGATGTGATAATTAATGGTGATTATATTGTTGGTTTAGTGATTATAATGATGCATTAGTGGTGGGTAATTAGTAGAAACTTCATTGGGTGTAAGAAGCAAAAACTTCCGATTCTACCCCTGTTTTATTCGGCCATTTTAAGGCCAGTTTTTAATGAACTAATGGCTTGAACTGGATGCTTATATGATGTATTAGAGGTGTGGAAAATTTCATTGAAAAATAACGAGGTTTGAATGGGCAAATGAATTTTTTTTAGAAACCAGCAAATCTGGAAACTGATTCGCGTATGACTCCGACCAGCAGTAGTATTTTGGCTATAACTCTGTCCTCGGATGTCGAAATCATGTGCCGTTGGTGGCGTTTGAAACTAGACATTCCTAGCTTTAATTTGGTATAAAATTCACGTTCTGATTCTTTGTGAACAAGGCGAACCAAATGTTTTAAGTTCGCTGTCCTGTTGCTCTGTTCGTCTGGAATGAAGTGGTCAGGCAGCAACTTGATGCCCGAATTTGAACCAGTTGGGTGCCGAATTTGGAAATGATTTCTTCTGTGATATTTTAGTCCTATGAATGTATTTTCCAACGGCGTAAGCCATGCTCAATTTCGAGCTATATTGACTGATTTGTGACTGAAACAAGTGGACTGCTCTGTTTTGGAAAACCCTAATGTTTGGACTGGTTTGGAACCAAATCTTGGAGTGAACTTGTTAGTTGATGTTTTTGATATTAAACACTTACCAAAGATATTATGGGTGTATCTTAGACCCTTATTTCACAAATGAACCATGGTTGGATAACTTTCTTGGTTAGACGATTGGAAATTGGGAAATGCAAGTCAAAGGCAGATTGCCTTAGGATTTTTTTTGAACTTTGGTGGGCTAATTAACTACCTTGCCGAAGGTATTTTTCCTCAAAATTCGATAGAGAGATACTTTCCATATAGTATTGAAATAATGCCAATTTTGGTGCCAATTCAAGTTCGTTTCAATACCCAATTGAATTACTAAAGTCAGAGGTTCAAATCTGGAAATTTTTCTCCAGTCTTGAATTTGCCCAACTTTGAGCTACCGTATCTCGGTGCTCGAAACTCCGATTCTTGATCCGCTTATTTTTTCATACACCTCACTTGCAACCCTAATTGAGCTGCAAATTTCAGAGGCTGGTTTGCAACGTGTGAATCGTGTCGAATTTTCAAAGTTGGCCGAAATCCAACTTAATTCTGCCATGAAAACCGACCCTGCGTCTTCAAGCTCATTTTTTACCACTTTTCACTTCGATTCATGGAAAAGTGTCTTCTAGGAACTTATAGTACTCTCTAAGAGGTTTCCAACGGTATAAAGTTTTCCAATTCTCAACTTATACCGAGCGAGTTATGATTTTTCAAAGATTCATCATAAAACTGAAAAATTTTCCAATTCCAAAGAAATAGAGTTTTTCAAAAACTCTTTGTTCTTTTGATATTCTTAAACGTTTTGCTTACGATTTTCAAGATAAAAACTCAAATATTATTGTACATAATAAAAGGCAAGTTGAACCTCGATTTACGTGTAATTGAGGTTCCTTTTTGCGAAATAATCCTTAGATTGTACTAATGTACAATCTTCTTGATAAGTGGGTTAATTGTATGATTATTCGCTATTAAATTGCCAGGCGCGCAAGGAGACCTTCAAGAGGATCTCACCGCGGACACTTGAACTCCCAGAAAATAATTCTTATTGAATTGCTCGGTGAGTGTCAAGTGTGTGAATTTTGATACTTGTTTAATTGTGGTATTTGTTGAAAGTTTTAAAGATAAGGGCGGGTGCGTACTTTATCGCACTCGTTCTAATTTCAAATGAATGAATGGAATGTATTGAATGAATGAATGAAATGCAATGTTATGTCATGAATGCTTGTGTCGTTGGAGTGAACCTCCTCGACCTTCAAATGAATGGGGGACGCCCAAACTCATAGGCCAACCTTAGACTCGAGCCGGTAATGGGCTTGGTCGGGGACTGGGGCGAGCCATGAGATACACATAAGCTCGACCTAATAAGAGGTCTTGCTTGGCATACTCGTAGAGTATCGCCCAATAATAGACTTGTGGGCCCTTGGGGTGTACGGTGGACGGAGGGAAGTAAGTGGTGATCTACGGAAATGGAAATACCGACCCGGTTGACAGGAGGGTCAATGCGGGAAGGTATACGAATGACAACGGCAGATCGAGTGGAACTTAGCTCCTGAGAGCTACTATATCCTTGAATTGTTTCTGATTACCTTTCATGTTTGATTGATTGAGTATTGAAAAGACATGGCTTTATTTATTAAATTTGGGATTGTTATTTGACTAAGTGCTTGCATGTGTGTTCTTGGCCTCACGAGCGTTTAGCTCACCCTATAGTTTTGTTTTCCTTAACAGGACCGAATCTTGGAGAAATATGGAGAAACCATCCGTTGTACTTTTGTTAAGACTCCTGTGATATATTTTTACTAGGCCCTGGTTTGGGTTGTATGTTTGGAAATTGTAATCTTGAAAGTTTGGGCCCTGACGCGTATTTTGAATTTAAGTCGTTTTATGATTACCCGATGTACTGGTTACGCGTTAAGTGACTTGTTAAGCTTGAACACTTCCGCATTATTGTATTTATGTTGCTCTCTTCGAAGTGTTTAGTTCGGTTTGAAATTGAATGGAATTGCTTGAGTCCTGGCGTGAGCTGGGCAGGCGTCCGCGGATACCCTTTGGTCCGCCTTAGGGAGATGTGGGGCGTCACAGTTGGTATCAGAGCACTAGGTTAGAGGTCTATATGGGAGACATATTAGATACTCTACCTTTAAGACTCGATATGGGATGACTTAATCCTACCCTAAGTGATACTTGAGGCGAGCTAGCAACTAAGTTAGTCCTACCTCAGGTGACGAATGGGATGAACCAACGATTAAGATAGGCATGCATTGCAGGATATTGGAACTGAGTAGTGATTTAAGTTTCTAACCTGAAAAATATTATTATTATTGTTATTATTTTGCAGGGATGGCTGATGGAAACGGAGCCCCGGCAGCTAACGGGAATGGCCATGCGAATGGTCATTACGAGCCTCTTAGGACTATCTTCTACCGAGCTCTAGCGGGAGGAGATCGAGTTCGCTACTCACCTTACGATAGATACCCTCGATGTTCGTGTAGGTTGACTTTCGCCTACCCGAACCACTTAGTGCTTGCTTTGGACGACGAGCGTCGTCAGTTGGTGGATGCCAACCTTGATCTACAGGCTGAGGTAGATGAGCTTAGGCAGATGGTGGGCGCTCAGGGTGAGCGGATTGCCGAGCTCGAGGAGGTGCTGGAGGGTGAGGTAGCCACATCTGCAGTGGTTAACCAGGAGCTTCGGGATACTAGGGCTCGACTTACTAGGCTAGGACGGGATGTCCGTACTCGGGCTTTCGAGATTCTGGCTGATGCGACTAGTTTGGTTGAGGACGCTGCTGAGGTGATTCCTGATGAGGAGGAGGAGGATCCCGAGGAGGATCCCGAGGAGGAGGTTCCTCCTGATAGCCCTGCTATGGACTAGGATCTTGGTCGTTGACCCCTTTTGACTTTTGACTGGTACAGTTAGGACTAGTTAGGGTGACGCGAGTGCTGAGGCCATTGTATTTTGCATGCTTGTGTGGCCTACTTTTGGGCACTTGTTCTTACTTTAGTCTTCTGTGACTAAAAGTATACTTTTGAGCACCTGTGTGCTATATTTTGTGAATTGTCCCTAACTTGCTAATTGTACAAACTTGACATGCTTATGAATGTAAATTATTGTTAATTTCAATGCTTTCTTGGTTAGTTCTAAATTCGATATAATTCTTGTTTTCTGCTTAAATTAATTTATTTCTTGCACTAGGCACGTCTAGACTAATGGAAGGATTAAGAAGTGGTCGAGGCCGTGGGCGAACGTCTAGACAGGCCCAACCTCAGGGGGGTGACCAGGGATCGGCAACTGGACCGACCCAGGGACAGGAAAACGTTGAGGGTAACCAAGTGGCTACTGCCATCAATAGGATGACTGATATCCTAGAACGTCTAGCGGAGAGACAGGGTCCTGGACCATTTAACCAGCCTGGGGGCCAGGATAGAGGAGAGGATAGAGCCTTGGAAAGATTCCTAAAGTTTAACCCGCCTAAGTTTATGGGTGAACCTGACCCCGAGATAGCGGAGAATTGGTTAGAAAGGATGACCAATATATTCGCCGCACTAGACTACACTGAGGATAGGCGAGTGAACTTTGCTGCTTTTCAATTTGAGGGAATGGCCCGTGCTTGGTGGGATTTAATGAAAGGAAAATGGGAAAGAGCTCGAACCCCTTGGACTTGGGAGAATTTCACAAGGGAGTTTAACGAAAAGTTTCTTCCGCCCTTGATCCAAGAGAAAAGGGAGGACGAATTTATTAAGTTGAAACAAGGAACCCTTACTGTAGCAGAGTATGAAGGGAAGTTCACTAAACTTTCCAAATATGCTCCTGAGTTAGTAGCCGATGAACGGAGGAGGATTAGAAGGTTCATACAGGGACTTAATGTGGAACTTCAGGAGGGCTTGGCTGCAGCCCAAATCTCTACTTTTACTGAGGCTTTAGAGAAAGCGCAAAGGGTTGAGAATGCAAGATCTCAAGTGAGGGATTTCCACAATAGAAAAAGGAATTTCCCTAGTCGCACTACTGGGCAGACCAGTAAGTTCGTACACCCTTCTAAAAAGGGAAGAGGAGAAGGAGGAACGAGAACTACTGGAGCTTCTAGGGGAGCTATATCGAGGGGAGGTCGTAGCGGGACGACTCAAGCTAGGGGAACACCATCTGTTGGATCGACTGTGACCCCTCAAGTTACTTGTGGGTATTGTGGTAAACCCAACCACTCTGAGGATGACTGCTGGAGAAAGCTGGGAAAATGCTTACTGTGTGGGAGCACTGAGCATCAGATTGCAAATTGTCCGAAATCGTCAAAGACAGGGGGAAACCTGCAGAGACCTGAAAAATCGACCTCTAAGCAGACCAGTGCCGGAGGGAGTCGACCGAAAGTACCGGCTAGGGTCTACGCGTTGGACTATCCACAAGCTCCAGAGGCGACCGAAGTGGTCGAAGGTACAATTCCAATCTTTCACCGCCTAGCTAGGGTTTTAATTGATCCGGGTGCAACGCACTCTTTTGTAAACCCTGACTTCATGAGTGGAATAGACTTGAAGCCAATTAAGTTACCATATGACTTGGAGGTTAAAACACCCACTGGGGACAAAAGTCTAATTGCTAATATGGTGTATAAGAATAGTGAAATTTGCGTGAGGGAAAGAAAATTGCTGGCCGATTTGATAGGCTTAGCGATTAAAGGATATGATGTGATCCTAGGGATGGATTGGTTAGCCCGTTATAATGCCCAACTGAATTGTAGGACGAAAATTGTAGAATTGTGTATTCCAGAGGAGACAACCCTGAAATTGGATGTGAGGGGTAAGTTAGACTCGTCTGCACTTATTTCAGGAATTCGGGCTAGAAAGTTGTTAAGTAAAGGATGTGAGAACCCGTAAAACCCTAATTATTTTCCTAGGGTTTATTTCCCCTTAATTGCATGTTTTCTGCATTTTCTGGCTTAGAAATATTTTCTTAGTGGATTTTATGAGCAGTTATAGTTTTAAGATGATTTTTCTAGCATTGGTGAAATTTTAGAAAATTAAGAATCTATATTGGACGTGGGACCCACTAGTGCGAAAAGTTCGGAAAAAAATTCGGCCAATAAGGTTAAGTTTCGGATACTGTGAAAAATTTATCGGGTGTTAAGTGATAAGTAGTGTGTGTGAAGTGATTGATGTGAGAGAGAAAAGAAAGATAGGAATGCATTTAATGAGTGTGACAAGTGTCACAATCTCATTGGTTGGACTTTAAGAATTACTATTCACTTTCTTGACTTTTTTGACCAAGGGATTAAATATCAAAAATTGCACAAAATTCACCATTTTGCACCCTTGATGGCCGGTTCTCTTTGAGCAAAGAAGAAAGGAAATTCTTCAACTTCCAAGCTTCCATATGCTTCAATCTTCTACAAACAAAAGCCTAGATTAGATTCTACTCCATAAAAACCTTTCTTCTAGTGATAGTAAGTGTTTTAGTGAAGTTTGTTTGAAGCTCTAAGGTGGCCATCATCCCTCTCTCTCTTGTTATTTGGTAAGTGATGCTTGAACCCCCCTACTACACCTAATGATGGTTATAGTATGCTTAGAAGTGGCTTGAGTGTTGGAATATATGATTTATTTCTTGGTTTGGCTTTGATTTGGTGAAGTTTTCCATTTTATGATGAATTTTCTGGTTTCATATGATTTTGATGTTGTGGACTAGTATGATGGTTTGTAATAAGGGGCTTTGACTCTAGTGGGTGTGAATTGTTGAGAAATGCAATCAATTTTGGATTTGAAGTGAATTGTGAAAAGTTAGGGTTCATGAACCCCTAATCTGCCCGAAATTTTAGGTCATAGCTAGAGGCCGAATTGGACTTTGCTTAAAACATGAAAGTTGTAGGTATTGATGATTTTAGTGTGCCTGCAAAATTTCAGGGCAATTGGACTAGTGTAGAGTGAGTTATGATGAAATTACTGTAGCTGTTCTGCTTTGGACAGAATGCGAAAACTGTACTGGTTATTGGCCATTTTGACTGGAATTGGTTTGGATTTAGTTGTTGGTGTCTTCTGATGAAATGTAGCTGGATGTCTTAGTTAACATATGCCTTTGGAATTTCGGAATTTGGACTTGTATAGACTAAGTTATAGTAATTACAGTTTTGTGTGATTTGCAAACCTGTTTTGGTAATTCTGGTATAGTATTTGGCATTTTCGACCTAGTTAAGCTAGGAACTGGATTGAGTGACCTTCTACATTGTTGTAGCCCTGTTTCATAGCTTCGAAACGGTGGGTCTTACACCCCCATCCGATAACCGTAGAGAATTTTACACCATTACCGCATAATAAGGGCAAAACAGTTTTCTATTTGGGGCCAAGACTAAGGCCATTTTCTAATTTCTGGTTTGCTATTATGCTCATTTATGCATATGAAACCCTATTGGGGTTGTGTTTAGCATTGCTATATGACTCGTTATCGAGTCTCATTGCATTTGTTGCGTGATTTTAGGGCGTGACGGTGGTGCACAACGTTCTTTTGACTAAAGTGTTTGAAACCGCATTGTGCTAGCTTGGTGAGTGTACTACTCACTTATGTGCTATTACATGGCTTTGATCTTAGTACTCGAGATGTTGAATGTTGATTGATCCAAGTGAGAGTGTACTTTATCACTTTCATTTATTGTTTCGCATGTTATTGGAAAGTTATATGAAATGTTATATGAAATGAAATACATGACTTCAAATATTATCCATGAGCTCAACCCCATTGGTTATTGATTGAATCGAGCCGGCGAGGGCTTGGTCGTGTCAATTAATATGCCTTGGGGCAACATCATAGGGAATCTTGTAGTATGAGAGACTCTTGATTCCGGTTTACTCGAGTAATACCACAATGCAAGTGTTTGGATTTCGGGCCCGGTTGAGGAATGTTAGGAGGAAGGGAATGGAAGTTAAGAGGAGTCTACGGTTGGTTACCTTTCAGACATTGACGGAGAGTCAATGAGACCTGATCAAGAATTCAAACGAGGAAAATGGCTCTTGAGAGCCACCCGTATCCTTTTATCCTCATTATTAATGTGTGGCTTTATTTATTTTGGTAAATTGGACTGTTAAACTTGATGTATCCATGAATTTGGTTGCTTGAGTTGTATTCTCACTGGGCAATTAGCTCACCCCGTTCCTTTTGTTTTCCTTACAGGAATATGACTCTTTTGGAATGAATTTTGATAAATGGTTGCCGAATGAACTAGATGAATGACTCTTTTGTATTGTATATAAAATGGGACCCTAAATGTATCATTAGGGCCGTTTTCACTTTTGTTTTGGCAAACCATATATGTAGCGACTTTTGTATCACTTTTAAATGTCATTTTTGGTTTGTAAAAGCTAAATGTTATGTGGTTTATGTAATTCGATGTTTGGTTGGGTTCGGACGAGTCGGTTACTATTCATGGCCGACTCCGGATTTTGTTTCTTTTATTTTGGGTTATTTTGCCCTTTTGCCTTATTTACGCGCGTTATAAGTTCCGGAACGTGAAAGATCGCTCTATACTGCACCGTTAGTCCTGGCGAGAGCTGGGCAGGCAGTCCGCTAACCTCTTTGGTTCGCCTTAGGGAAGGTGGGGCTGTCACAAAGGAGCTCAAGGGTATTTGGCTTTTCTTATTAATACCCCTAGCGATAAGGTGAATCTGGAGGACACACCGGTAGTAAAAGAATTTTCTGATGTGTTTCCTGAAGAATTGGAGTCTCTACCCCCGGAACGGGAAATAGCTTTTAAAATTGATTTAGCTCCGGGAACAGCACCTATATCAAGGACACCATACAGGATGGCTCCAGCTGAGTTGAAGGAGTTGAAGTTACAATTACAGGATTTGTTGGAACGGGGTTTTATTCGAGAGAGTGATTCCCCGTGGGGAGCCCCAGTTTTGTTTGTAAAGAAGAAAGATGGGAGTTTGAGGTTATGTATAGATTATCGAGGTTTAAATGATGTTACGGTTAAGAATAAATACCCACTACCCCACATTGATGAACTGTTTGACCAATTGCAAGGGGCGGTAGTGTTTTCAAAGTTGGATCTAAGGCAAGGTTACTATCAATTGAGGATTTTGGAAAAGGACATACCTAAGACTGCTTTTAACTCGAGGTATGGGCACTTCGAGTTTGCAGTAATGCCTTTTGGGTTAACCAATGCACCTGCCGCTTTCATGGATTTAATGCATAGGGTTTTTAAGCCTTACTTGGATCAATTTGTGGTGATCTTCATTGATGACATTTTGGTGTATTCCAAGAATGTGAAAGATCATGAGAAACATTTGAGAATTGTTTTACAAATCTTGAGGGAACATCAGTTATATGCTAAGTTTAGCAAGTGTGAGTTCTGGCTAAAGGAAGTGACTTTCTTAGGACATATAATTTCTAAGGATGGGATTAAAGTGGATCCAGCTAAAGTGGAAGCTGTTTCGAAATGGAAACGACCGGAAAACCCAACGGAAGTTCGGAGTTTTATAGGACTGGCAGGGTATTACCGGAGATTCATCCAGGATTTTTCGAAAATCGCTGGACCTATGACTGAGTTGACCAAGAAAAATGGAAAATTTATTTGGAGTTCTAAGTGTGAAGGAAGTTTTCAGGAGTTGAAAAGACGGTTGACTAGAGCGCCTGTTCTGGCTCTACCAAATGGACATGATAGTTTTGTGGTTTACACCGATGCATCTAAGGAAGGTTTGGGATGTGTTTTGATGCAAAATGATAAAGTCATAGCTTATGCCTCTAGAAAATTGAAACCGCATGAAGGAAATTATCCGACCCATGATTTGGAGTTAGCGGCTGTGGTCTTTGCTTTGAAGAAATGGAGACATTATTTGTACGGAGTAACATTTGAGGTTTTTACCGATCACAAAAGCCTTAAGTACTTATTTTCTCAGAAAGAGCTGAATTTAAGGCAACGCAGATGGATGGAATTTCTGGAAGATTATGACTGCATTATTAAGTACCACCCTGGAAAGGCCAATGTAGTGGCCGATGCTTTGAGCCGTCAGGTACAAATGGCTGGATTGATGGTTAAGGAATTTCGATTGTTGGAGGAAGTTAGTTATTGGAATCCTCGATTAGAACCAAGGAAAGTGATTTTGGGGAATATTGTGATAACCTCCACTCTATTGGAACGTATTAAGGAATCTCAGGAAAAGGACCCTGAAATGCAGAAGTTGGTGGAGAGAGTCAAGATGGGAGACCAGACCGATTTCACTTTGGGATCAGATGGAATATTGAGATTTCGAAATCGGGTGGTTATGCCAAAGGATGAAGGGCTTAGAAAAGAAATTTTGGAAGAGGCACACCGATCAAAGTTTACAGTACATCCAGGAGGGAATAAAATGTACCAAGACTTGAAAAGTCTATATTGGTGGAAAAATATGAAGAAGGAAATTGCCCAATTTGTTCAGACATGCTTGGTTTGTCAACAGGTTAAAGCCGAACATCAGAAACCATCTGGGCTCTTGCAACCTCTAGAAATACCTGAGTGGAAATGGGAAAATATTACCATGGATTTTGTATCAGGCTTACCAAGGACACAGAGAGGCCATGATGCTATTTGGGTGATAGTGGATAGATTGACTAAATCGGCTCATTTCCTACCGATTAACATGAAATACCCGTTAGAAAAGCTGGCCAGGTTGTACTTAGATGAGATTATTAGACTACATGGTATACCTGTGAGTATTGTGTCGGATAGGGATCCAAGATTTGTTTCGAGGTTTTGGCAAAAGATGCAAGAAGTGTTGGGGACTAAGTTGAACTTTAGTACCACCTATCATCCCCAGACTGATGGACAATCTGAAAGAACAATTCAAACTCTTGAGGACATGTTGAGGACTTGTGTACTGGATTTTGGAGAGAATTGGAGTAAGTTTTTGACGTTAGTGGAATTTGCCTACAATAATAGTTTTCACTCTTCTATTCAAATGGCTCCATACGAAGCACTTTATGGTCGGAAGTGTAGATCCCCAATTTGTTGGGATGAAGTAGGTGAACGGAAAATCTTAGACACGACTACTGTATCATGGATTGAGGAGGCTAATGAAAAGGTGAAATTGGTACGGCAAAGAATTCAAACCGCTCAGAGTAGACAAAAGAGTTATGCCGACAATCGGAGGAATGATTTGGAGTTCACTGTTGGAAATATGGTATTTCTCAAGATTACGCCTTTAAAAGCAAGTTTGATGTCCGGAAAAGGGAAGAAACTACAACCAAGGTTTGTAGGGCCTTATAAGATTATTCAGCGAGTTGGGAATGTAGCCTATAAGCTGGAATTACCACCGAGCTTATCTCGTATTCATAACGTGTTTCATGTGTCCATGCTTAAGAAATATCATCCAGACCCCTCTCATGTTTTACAACCGGAGAATATTGAGATCGATGAAACCCTGACCTATGAAGAGAGACCGGTAAAACTTCTGGATCGAAAAGTGAAGGAATTGAGGAACAAGCAGATACCACTAGTGAAAGTTCTATGGAAGAACCATGGAGTAGAGGAAGCAACATGGGAAGTTGAAGAGACAATCAGAGAGAAGTACCCAGACTTGTTCATCAACCAAGGTAAATTTCGAGGACGAAATTTTCTTAAGGGGGAGAGGATGTGAGGACTCGCAAAAACTATTATTTTATGCCCAATTTATGGCTTAATAAATTATTTAATTGGATTTTATTTCCAAGGAATATTTTCTAGTCTTATTAGACCTAAATACATGGTAATGTAACTTCGTTATATTTTTAAAATGATTCGTTTCAAAAATTAATTTCCTAGAGCGCGTTTCGTAAAAATAGTGAATAGTGCTTGGAGATTTTATCCGCGTAGTAGCACAATAAGCTTGGAATATTGGAGACTTGTACTATGGTCCTAAAATAGGTAATTTTATGAATAAATATTCAAGTGATAGTTAGTAGTGCAATCGTTATAAGAATTTTCGAAAGTTTCGCGTTATAGCGGTAAAATTGACGGTACGCGTTTTCACACGCGCGACTTCATTTGAGGGACTTTAGACCCTTATTTCGGGACAATTAAGAGTGAATAATATTTACATGAATATATATGCATTGGAGGTTTAGTGCACTAGCGAACCAAACGCGCGAGAAAAATCGAGTCCAAACGCATCCTAATTGCACTATTTCAAGTTGACTTTGAGATGGGTTTTGCACCACACAATGAATCTTACTTAGGAAGCCACAATTGAACCAACACCTTCTCTCTCCTCACTTCATTTGGCCGTGCAACAAGAAAGGAGAAGAGCTCTCCATTGTTCTTCATTTTTCATCTTCAATCCATGCACCAAAATTCATCCAAATCACACCAAACTTGGAGACCACTTAGCAAACCACTTGGAGACTATATCTAGCTAAGGAAGAGGGGAGCTTTCACGGTTTCTTGGAGCTTCAAGAGGGCCGAAAATTCTGACCTTGCAAACCAAAGGAGTAGGTAATGATCAACTCATGGATTCTTATCTTTTGGAGATTATATGGCAAGATTAAGCTCATGCATGCACTTAGTTACTTGATTATGGTGTAAAAATGTGATTGTGGGCTCTTGGAATTCCCACACTTGGGTTGTTGTTGCTGATGTGATAATTAATGGTGATTATATTGTTGGTTTAGTGATTATAATGATGCATTAGTGGTGGGTAATTAGTAGAAACTTCATTGGGTGTAAGAAGCAAAAACTTCCGATTCTACCCCTGTTTTATTCGGCCATTTTAAGGCCAGTTTTTAATGAACTAATGGCTTGAACTGGATGCTTATATGATGTATTAGAGGTGTGGAAAATTTCATTGAAAAATAACGAGGTTTGAATGGGCAAATGAATTTTTTTTAGAAACCAGCAAATCTGGAAACTGATTCGCGTATGACTCCGACCAGCAGTAGTATTTTGGCTATAACTCTGTCCTCGGATGTCGAAATCATGTGCCGTTGGTGGCGTTTGAAACTAGACATTCCTAGCTTTAATTTGGTATAAAATGCAAGTTCTGATTCTTTGTGAGCAAGCCGAACCAAATGTTTTAAGTTCGCTGTCCTGTTGCTCTGTTCGTCTGGAATGAAGTGGTCAGGCAGCAACTTGATGCCCGAATTTGAACCAGTTGGGTGCCGAATTTGGAAATGATTTCTTCTGTGATATTTTAGTCCTATGAATGTATTTTCCAACGGCGTAAGCCATGCTCGATTTCGAGCTATATTGACTGATTTGTGACTGAAACAAGTGGACTGCTCTGTTTTGGAAAACCCTAATGTTTGGACTGGTTTGGAACCAAATCTTGGAGTGAACTTGTTAGTTGATGTTTTTGATATTAAACACTTACCAAAGATATTATGGGTGTATCTTAGACCCTTATTTCACAAATGAACCATGGTTGGATAACTTTCTTGGTTAGACGATTGGAAATTGGGAAATGCAAGTCAAAGGCAGATTGCCTTAGGATTTTTCTTGAACTTTGGTGGGCTAATTAACTACCTTGCCGAAGGTATTTTTCCTCGAAATTCGATAGAGAGATACTTTCCATATAGTATTGAAATACTGCCAATTTTGGTGCCAATTCAAGTTCGTTTCAATACCCAATTGAATTACTAAAGTTAGAGGTTCAAATCTGGAAATTTTTCTCCAGTCTTGAATTTGCCCAACTTTGAGCTACCGTATCTCGGTGCTCGAAACTCCGATTCTTGATCCGCTTATTTTTTCATACACCTCACTTGCAACCCTAATTGAGCTGCAAATTTCAGAGGCCGGTTTGCAACGTGTGAATCGTGTCGAATTTTCAAAGTTGGCCGAAATCCAACTTAATTCTGCCATGAAAACCGACCCTGCGTCTTCAAGCTCATTTTTGACCACTTTTCACTTCGATTCATGGAAAAGTGTCTTCTAGGAACTTATAGTACTCTCTAAGAGGTTTCCAACGGTATAAAGTTTTCCAATTCTCGACTTATACCGAGCGAGTTATGATTTTTCAAAGATTCATCATAAAACTGAAAAATTTTCCAATTCCAAAGAAATAGAGTTTTTCAAAAACTCTTTGTTCTTTTGATATTCTTAAACGTTTTGCTTACGATTTTCAAGATAAAAACTCAAATATTATTGTACATAATAAAAGGCAAGTTGAACCTCGATTTACGTGTAATTGAGGTTCCTTTTTGCGAAATAATCCTTAGATTGTACTAATGTACAATCTTCTTGATAAGTGGGTTAATTGTATGATTATTCGCTATTAAATTGCCAGGCGCGCAAGGAGACCTTCAAGAGGATCTCACCGCGGACACTTGAACTCCCAGAAAATAATTCTTATTGAATTGCTCGGTGAGTGTCAAGTGTGTGAATTTTGATACTTGTTTAATTGTGGTATTTGTTGAAAGTTTTAAAGATAAGGGCGGGTGCGTACTTTATCGCACTCGTTCTAATTTCAAATGAATGAATGGAATGTATTGAATGAATGAATGAAATGCAATGTTATGTCATGAATGCTTGTGTCGTTGGAGTGAACCTCCTCGACCTTCAAATGAATGGGGGACGCCCAAACTCATAGGCCAACCTTAGACTCGAGCCGGTAATGGGCTTGGTCGGGGACTGGGGCGAGCCATGAGATACACATAAGCTCGACCTAATAAGAGGTCTTGCTTGGCATACTCGTAGAGTATCGCCCAATAATAGACTTGTGGGCCCTTGGGGTGTACGGTGGACGGAGGGAAGTAAGTGGTGATCTACGGAAATGGAAATACCGACCCGGTTGACAGGAGGGTCAATGCGGGAAGGTATACGAATGACAACGGCAGATCGAGTGGAACTTAGCTCCTGAGAGCTACTATATCCTTGAATTGTTTCTGATTACCTTTCATGTTTGATTGATTGAGTATTGAAAAGACATGGCTTTATTTATTAAATTTGGGATTGTTATTTGACTAAGTGCTTGCATGTGTGTTCTTGGCCTCACGAGCGTTTAGCTCACCCTATAGTTTTGTTTTCCTTAACAGGACCGAATCTTGGAGAAATATGGAGAAACCATCCGTTGTACTTTTGTTAAGACTCCTGTGATATATTTTTACTAGGCCTTGGTTTGGGTTGTATGTTTGGAAATTGTAATCTTGAAAGTTTGGGCCCTGACGCGTATTTTGAATTTAAGTCGTTTTATGATTACCCGATGTACTGGTTACGCGTTAAGTGACTTGTTAAGCTTGAACGCTTCCGCATTATTGTATTTATGTTGCTCTCTTCAAAGTGTTTAGTTCGGTTTGAAATTGAATGGAATTGCTTGAGTCCTGGCGTGAGCTGGGCAGGCGTCCGCGGATACCCTTTGGTCCGCCTTAGGGAGATGTGGGGCGTCACAGCCACCCGTCAGGACCAAGGGCCGGAGCCTAGACCTACAAACAAATATAGTAATTAGGATATGGGAGATGACAAAATCTTAGAATGATTTCACAAGTTTTTTCCACCTAATTTACCAAGGGTTCTAACCCAGAGATAGTGAAAATTGGTTAGAAAATATGACCCATATTTTTGAGATCTTAAGATATGCAAAACAGAGACAATTGACTTTTCTGACGTTCTTGAAAACCCAAAGGGTTAAAAATGTAAAATTCCAGCTTAGATCCTTTCAAATTTTAAAAAACAAATTGGAGCATACGTAATAGCAACCATGGAAAACTTGAAGGAGATGCTCCACCTCTTAAAGCTGGAAGAGGATCGAGTGGAGTGAGATTTGCACCGAGGATGCAAAGTAAACTAGAGGGACGCCCAAATGCTGGGATTGATGGTTAAAGAATGGGGCATGCTAGAAAAGTTTGTAGGTGAAATACCTGTAAGCATAGTTTTAGATGTAATTCCTTGATTTATTGGGATGAAATAGGAGATCAGGTGTTCCTTAAAGTAACTCCACTTAAGGGGAGCCTCAGGTCAGGAAAAGGAAAGAAACTCAAACCAAGGCATATGAGATCCTTTAGGATTCTCCCACAAGTGGGAAAAGTGGCATATCAATTGGAGTTACTCGCAAATCTGTCTAAGATGCATGACATTTTTCATGTTTCGTTGCTAAAGAAGTATCATCCAAACCCAACTCACGTGCTCCAACCTAGAGAAATCAAAATTGATGAATCTTTGACCTATCAGGAGCAGCCTGTACAACTTTTGGATCAAAAAGTGAAAATACTAAGAAACAAGCAAATACCTCTGGTTAAAGTTTTATGGAAACATCAAGGACTGGAGGAAGCAACCTGGAAGTTGGAAGAAAATATGCGGAGAGAATATCCGAAACTTTTCTCCGTTAAAAGTACAAATTTCGATGACGAAATTCTCTTAAAGGGGGAAGGGTATGAGAGCTCAAGAATTAAGAATGAATGTTTGGATGTTTAATGAGAAATGTTATCTCTGAAGTTAATGTAAGTGAATGAGCTCTGACGAGAGCCAGGCAGGCGATCCGCTAACCCTTAGGGTATGCCCTAAGAGAAGGTGGGGTCATCACATCTTGATACCAACTGATACGATTCTCGATACACCAAGATTAATCAAGAACGTGAACCACAAGTTTTGAACCTAGATTAAAAATCAACGTTTGGGGATGGAATTCGTAATCAATCAAGGACAACTCGAAATTGATTATAATAGATAAAACGATGCCACAATCAAGGTGAATACTTGATTGATAAGTCGATGAAACACTTTATGCCAACTCTAAGATATTCAAAGGTAGATTTCACAAGTCCTAAAGAACTCTTTCTCACAAGAAAGAAACCTGAACATTTTCTCAAAATTATTCAACGTTATGTAAAACGTAAAAACTAAGGCTTTTATAGCCTTTACAAGACTCACTAGTCCTAACCATACTAGAACTCACTTAACTAAACCTTAACTACCTAAAATTGACTCTTAACTCGGCGAACATGGCTTACAAATCCTAATCATGGTTTACTATGGTCAACATGACCTTTTTAACCATTTATTCCATTAGCTAACGACTCAACTTAATAAATTAAAGTTGTTAGAATTAAGTTAATAATGACACTAACAAACTATAACTTATTCCGAACTAACAACTAAAGTGAAATGACTAAGTGACATCAAACTTCCTCCAGGCAATTTGAATGGCTTCATTGCTAGCCAAATACCGTATCAGGAAACATTGTCTAATGATGAGAGTATCGTCTACATTTCAAAATTTAAACAGATAGGTTTGGTCACTTGACAATATAAAGATTGGCTCAAAGAGCCGCAAGAAGAGCAATTTGAGAAGGTTAAGAGGCTGATGGCTATCATTAAGGCAAAGGATAGAGAAAATTTGCAGTTAAAGCAATCCGTGAAGGCTAACAAGGAGCTGGCAAAGAAAAGTAAAAGGTCATGCGATGAAATGAGAGAAAGACACCAAGAATCCCAACTTTGGTTCATAGATAGAGACAAACTTAGCATCATATAAATGAGTTAATTTTTTTAATCATCTTAAATTAAGAGCTTTAGACACCCCTCTAATATTCTAAAAACTTCCGTTAATCATGAGATAAAACATGGAAGGAATTTAGTGACAATGTTGAGGAAGTTCGTAGCTTTCTATCTGAAGGAAAAGTAGCACAGATACCTTTGGCTCTCACCCGTTGGAACCCTTGATCAAGAGTAGACGCTTGATCTATATTCAAAGACTCCAAAGGCAAGGTCCTGCACTCCGTTTCACGACCCGCACACCCTGGAGACAAATTTTGTACAATGGAAGGCAACTCAGCTTCACTATCATCTTCCTCGTCTGACTTACTCTCACCACCTTCATGCACTTCCTGGATTAGAATGGTATCTACATTGGTCTGAACATCTGCAGGAATACCACCCATAACTGCATCTGCTGTTGGAACTAATATCTTTGTTGCAGCAACCATTCTGCCAGCATCCTCATCGCCAGAAACCTGAACTATACCCTTTGTATTGCACACAAATAACCCCTCTGAAGAATGAGCTGCATCTGGAACCAAAACTTCCTTTCCCTTCACTGATGTTTCATCTACCCTATCTGCCTCACTCTCTCCCCCTTCACGCAATCCCTGAACCGTACCGGTACCACCCACAATCACTCTCACTGATGTGACATTATTTTTTACTGCAACAACCACTCTGCCAGTAGCATCATCACCCATGACTTGATCCATTCCCTTCATACTGCACACAACAACCTCATCTGTAGCATCAATACTATCTAGAATCAGCACTTCCTTCCCCTTCATGATTATTTCTGAAATAGCTAGTGTCTCATTTACTGGTTGAGACCCCTTCACCTCATATAGACATACTTCCCTCGATTTCTTTCTTCATAGATGCAGGCAAGACATTCCCCGCTGGCTTACTGACAGGAATATAAACCATATGATTGTTAGATGATGTCATCTTTAGAGCTGGCTATATTGCAAGATTTTAGTTCTTTCGATAAGTGAAATCAAACTTCGCATTATCCTTCTTACAGTCACTTACCGTGTGTCTCAAATGCCAACAGGAAGAGCAGTACTTAGGCAAAATTTCAATCACAATTGACTGCCAAAAGCCCGTTTCTCCTTCAACTACCACTCACACTCTTGAACAAATCAGCTTTAGCAAGTCGATTTCGACACAGACCCTTGCCACACTTGGACCGTACCTGTAGTAGTTGCTGAATTCAGAAACAAAGGCTTTCCAACTGGGGATAAGATTGAGAAAAGAGAACGTTTGTCAAAGTAATGAATCGGTAATGCCGGCAAAGATACCCATACTGAAACCAAAGATAACTTCCTATTAACAAGAAAATCCCGGGTCCAATGGAAAACACGCATAGAATATTTTCCCAATAGTCAAATGCCATTAGTCCAGATTTGATTGAAATCCGCTTCTGCCGAACATTTAAGAAGCACATGACAATAGTCCATTAATTTGACAGACACATGGTCTCGCAGGTTCAAAGATGTGAAAAAATTTCATATCTCTTCTAACGCCAGTCGCCCATGTGAAAATTTACCCACTAATGCCCAACGAAAAGAGGCTACGAGCTTATCAGCCTCGTCCTTGGAGAAAACAACTGCAGCCTCACCTTTGTAACTTGTAGCTGGTCGAACCTGGATGGAGAGGTAACAGGTTGAGAAAAAAGCTGAGAAAAGGATTTTGTTACTACTAGAAAAGCACTTTGCCCCTCAGCCAATGGCTGAAGGGTAGCCATGGAGGCGGAGGAACCCTAGCAAATAGTCAGGAAAGAAGATAACCCTAGCTGTCCCTGGAGACGTCCCTAGCTTATCATGTGAAAAACAAACATGACCCCTTCCTTGATTACTTCTATTGTAAAAGCATTGGAAGTAGGGGTCCATTGCCAAACTCTCTTCTCTCAAGCTTTTATTCGCCCTTATTTTCCATCCTTCTCAACCCTAAAAACACTTTCAAACTAACTCAAAAGCACAATTAAACAAGAAGGATAGATTAATTAAAATGCATAAACCATAAATATAAAACAAAGACACAACAAATTCAAGAAAATTAAGTAAAAATGTCTAAACCAATAAAGTTGTTCTTAACACCGATATTGAACCAAACCTTCCCCAGCAACTGCACCAAAAACATGACATAGTTTAGACTTTCAAGTTATCAATTCCTAATTATCAAATCAATTAAACCAATTACCTTAATTTTTCACAAGTGTATAGGTCAAACGAGTATAGTGATAATTCGGGTCGATTTCACAGGAAAGATTGTCAACTACTGGTGGTTTTCGGACTCCTCTATTATTTAGATTATCACAAATAAAACAAATAAATCTACATTACTAACATACAATAAATGATTAATCTTTCCTACACTTACAGTGTATACATTATCAGTGTTGGATGAATGACAACTATGTAAAATTTGAATTTGAAATTCAACTTTTGCACATGTTATGAATCAAACGGTGATAGTGTATACATTGTTAGTGTATATAAGATTTATTCTACAATAAAAGTAGTAAAATGAACCAAAAAAAATGCCTAAGGTTATGGAATTCCTATCTATTCATGCAAATAAAATAACTGGTTAAATAAGTTTATTATCTTGGCTAGTTATGGTGTAATTTCCAAATATACATAATACACGCTTTCGTCGATGGACCAACCATATCTATAACTATTTCACACCTACTAACGTGATATGAAAGTAGTTATAGATTCATTAAATTCTACAAAATTACTTGGAACAAGCTACCAAAATCACAAAGGTGTAACTCTACATTAGTGAATTAACTCCCTAGGTTTAACACTTTCATAAACTAGTGTTAGATCACAATGATTATTAATAAAATAACACCTTTAGATCACAATGTCTCTTGAAGTCTCTATGCTTTCTTGTGAGGACCTGTAATTTTCTTAATTTCTAGGTTTTATTTTCTTTTAATTGCACGTTTTTTCACATTTTCTTTATTCGAAAAATTTTAAAAATAATTGTATGAGTAAATAGGGTTTTAAAAAGTATTTTTCTAGTATAAGTTAGTTCATGAGGTTTTAAGAGTATATATCGGATGTGGGACCCACTAGTGCGGTAAGTTCGATAAAATTCGGCCAATTGGATTAAGTTTCGTATACAGGGATTAAATTACTAGATGTTAAGAGATAATTAGGGCTTACCTAAAAGGATTAATGTTAGAGAGACAAGAGGCTAAGGTTAAGCTCAAAAGGGGGCTAGGTGGCACTTTTTTATTGGAGCTTGGACTTTGACCATTTTATCACCTTTACTAAATCACCAAAAATTGACCCAAAATTTATCTTCTTTACAAGCTCCTTGGCCGAACTCCATATTGAGAGAAAAGAAAGAAAGCTTCAACCTTCAACTTTCATTTCTTGCACAAATCTTGCAATCCAACCATCCAAACTTGAAATTATTCCATAAAAAACCTCTAGCTAGGTAGGATTGAAGAAGTTGGTGGAGTTGTTTTGGAAGCAAAAGACCTAAGCTACTACCTTTTGTGATTTATCAAGGTATGGTGTGTAAATATTCATTATTTGTTTCCAATAATGGTGAATTCATGACTTGTGATGGCTAAAGAGATGTTTTAGTGGAAGATTTTACGATGTTTAGTGGATATTGATGAACTTTTTATTTTATTCATGATTTTTCTGTTTTTATATATTTAATATTGTGTGGCCATCGATGATGGTTGGGAATGGTTTAGAATGAAGCCTTAGGGTGTAAATTGTGGCTATTTGCGGAAAATTTCCGCTTTGAAAGGAAATTTCGGAAATTAGGGTTGCAATTGAACCCATTCTTCCCGGTGCTGTTTCCCCTAGTCAGAGGCCGAATTAGCCTTGGGTTAAAACATGAAAGTTGTAGGGAATGATATTGTATAAATGCCTACAAAATTTCAGTCCAATTGGAGTAATGTATCCGGTGAAAAGACTGAAATACCCCTGCTGCCCTGTTTCTGTCCGAACCTGGTAATCAGCTTTGGTAATTGGTTAATTTGATTGGGAATACTACTGATTTGGTTGTTGATGTCTTCTTAAGAAATATAACCTGGAATCTTAGCTTTCGGATGGTTTTGGAATCATTGAATTGGACTTTGGTAGCCTGAATTATGGTTATTTAACCAGAATGCGGTTCGCTAACCTGTTTATGCGGTTCTGGTTTGGTACATTGAATTTTGACCTAGTTTCACTACAAACTGGACTGAGTGGCCTTCTTCAACATTGTAACCCTTTCTGTTAGCTTCGAAACGGTGTATATTGTACCTCCATCCGATAATCGTAGTGCCGGTTGTGTCCAATACGCTAAACGACGTCAAAACTGTTTTTGGATTTTAGGGCTTAACTTTCATTTCCGGTCATTTTCCTAGCTAAATTTTGTACTTGAATGACTTTGAGCCTATTGAACGGCTGTTGTGATGAATTTATATTGCGTATGACTTTGGGTTGATTGAGGAAAATAATGAAGCCATAAGTGGCTGGGAAAATAGGTAAATACAGAGGGCATGCTGCCCAAAATTTTAGCGCTACGCGATTCTTTCAAGTTGAGTTGATCTTGGTAAAAATGATGGGTTTTAGGAGTTGTTTGTAACCCTAGGACCAACTGTTATCCTTTTTGCTCAAAAGTCATATTTTATTCTTTTGTACTAGTACTTAACATGGAAAGGCGTACGACATGTAGTCGAGCCTCACTTGTGCATTCCGTTTACTCGATTTTGGATGTGAAACCTTCAATTGGTTTACTTTGATGATTTTAGGGTTTCTTGGCGATTAAAGCCAATCTGAAGTGAAAACTTTTGAAGTATCTGTACTTGAACCGGTGAGTGTACCACTCCCCTCATTTGCTGCTTAACTTGATTTCTGCCCTGCAATCTGTGATTTAAATGACTGCACTATCTGTTTATTCTGTTTGAGACGAGGGTGTACTTTATCACACTCGTTCTCTTGTCTGTCCATATGCCTATTTACTGTTAATCTGTTAACTGTATCTGAATCTGTTCGGACGTCGTTTGGAGGCTGGTATCCAACGACCTTTCTGTGACCTCTGAGCTCAACACCTGTGGCTAGTTACTCAAGTCGGGCCGGCAAGGGCCTGGTCGATTAGATAACGAACCACGGTAGTCTGTTTCAGGAATCTTTGGGTATTGAGACCCTTAATTCCGGTATACTCGAGTATTACCACTTCTGTTCTGTTCGGCGTTCGGGCCCGGTAGGGGTATGTTTGGTGGACGGAAATTGGTGTAAAGTGGGGTCTACAGATATGTTGGTTCTATGTACGTTGACGGAGAGTCAACGGGTTCGGATCAAGTACTGCAAATGGAAATCTGGCTCTTGAGAGCCACCTGTATCCTTTCCCTTTTAATCACTGTGTCTAACTGCTTTCCTTTATAGCCGGTATATGTATCTGACTGGTTAACGTGAAAGGCCATGATTTTACCCCTATATGATTGGTACCTCATTGAGCGTAAGCTCACCCCTTTCTGTTGCCTTTGTTTTCCTTACAGGGAACCACTTTTGGGGACTATGATGTTTTGAAGCTCGAGTTGAGCTAGTTTTAATATCTTTTGCAAAGCTCCTCGATAGTTGGAAAAATCCTAAAAGTATTTTGATCCAATTATCTTCCTTTTGTTTTGTAAATTACAAACGTATGTGTATAACACTGTTTAACCCTGTTTATGTGTCCTTCCGAGTTATATGACATGGCACCCACTATTCATCGACGGTTTTGATTTTCGTTTGGCTATTTTGCGATTTTGACTTGTTTGAGCGCGCTTTTATTCTCCCAGAACGTTTTAGATCGTGTTTAACTGCACCGTTAGTCCTGGCGAGAGTTGGGCAGGCAGTCCGCTAACCTCTTTGGTTTGCCTTAAGGGAAGGTGGGGCTGTCACAGGTGGTATCAGAGCCAGGTTCGCGTGGTCTCTGCACGGAGTGAGCTTGGGCCAAGTGGTGTTATGGTCCTGCTTTCGTGAATGCGTCGAAAGGTATAAGTGAGCATAAGCTATGAACCGTGCATGTCATAAGTGTAAAGATCTTTATCATGGGACTTGAGGAAGATAGATATGTATGTCGGGTAGGAATCTGTAATAAGGATGATTTACGCTTGGGACCGGCCGGCTCAAGTTGTGAATATCTTAGATGGGATTCTTGCACCCGGATACGGAAGAGATGAGAGCCTAGGTTAGAAAGGAATTGGGTGAACTAGAAATGTGATTCTATGGAATTTCGTGTGGTTTGTTCGGGTGTTAGTAAGCATGATTAACCTGGATTAAGATATAAATTGGGGCATTCTCGTAGATTAGGGATGGAGGCCTAGAAGGGAAATAACTTTTCGTTAGTTATTTTGTACTTGTGACCTAGTTTGTCTGTAGTACTTTTGGATGACCCGCTACTTTCATGGATTTCTCATATTTGTATCTAATTGACTGCTACTGTGTGACTGGTTCGGTACAGTTGTGTTATGTATATATGCTTTTGATCTATGTGTACCTCTTGTTACTTGCTTATGCCTATAATTATCTTTAATATGATCTTTGTGCCTCGATCTTAGATTAACTTAGATCAATGGAGGGCACTCGTAGTGGACGAGGCCGTGGGCGTGGAATTAGACAACCCACGTCAGACAGGGGCGCTGGGGAAACCTCATCTGGACCTAACCCTGACCCTAGGGTTGACCCCAACGTTCAAATAGCCGCTGCTATGCAGCAAATGACCAACTTACTGGCACAAGTGGTACAACAACAGGGTCAAAATCCTAACCCTAACCCTGGGAACCCTAGCAATCATGTGGAGAGCGAAGACAGGGCTCTCGAGAGATTCCAGAAGTTCGTCCCACCAAAGTTCATTGGGGGGCCCGACCCGGATGTCGCCGAAAGGTGGCTCGAGAAAATGGTAGATATTTTTCCTGCCTTGCACTATACCGAGGAGAGGCAGGTAACCTTTGCCGTCTTCCAGCTAGAAGGGGCGGCCGGTTCCTGGTGGAACGTCATTCGACAGAAGTGGGAACAGGAGCAGACGCCCCGGACCTGGGTGAACTTCATGCGAGAGTTCAACGCTAAATTCTTCCCTCCTCTAGTCCAGGAACGGAAGGAAGATGAGTTTATCCGACTTCGCCAAGGGGCCCAGTCTGTAGCGGAATACGAGAGTCAGTTCACCCGCCTTGCCCAAATTTTGTCCTGAGCTGGTCTTGACCGAGCAGCAGCGAATAAGGCGTTTTATCCAGGGCTTGAACGTAGAAATTCAGAAGGACCTCACGGTGGCCCAGATTAATGCTTTTAGCGAGGCCGTAGAGAAGGTGCAATGAGTAGAGAATGCTAGGCTGCAGGTGAAAAACTTCCAAGCCAAGAAAAGGGGCTTTCCTGGGAGTAGCTCTGAGCAAGAAGGTACAAGTACGCCCCTTAAGATTGGAAAGGGAAACGGGGGAGTACGACAACCAGGGGTATCGCGTGATGTCTCTCAGGGGGGACCGGTCTCTACTACTCGTGGTCCCTGTGGACATTGCGGAGGGCCAAATCATACGGAGGCAAATTGTTGGAAGAAAGAGGGAAAATGTCTGCGCTGCGGAAGTGCCGATCATCGGATTGCCGACTGTCCAGTTCGATTGCGAAAAGGAAAAGGGACCCCGCAACCCATAAAGACTAACCCTGGACAGTCGGAAAAGGAAGGGACTGGATCCAAGGTACCGGCTCAAGTGTACTCTTTAGAATACCATCAGGGTCCTGACTCGTCTGAGGACGTAGAAGGTATGATCCGTTGGGTACCTTAGATTTTGATAGATTCCGTTGATAAGAAAATTTCGAGGACGAAAATTTTTTAAGGGGGAGAGAGTGTGAGGACCCGTAATGTTCTTAATTTCTAGGTTTTATTTTCTTTTAATTGCACGTTTTTTCACATTTTCTTTATTCGAAAAATTTTAAAAATAATTTTATGAGTAAATAGGGTTTTAAAAAGTATTTTTCTAGTATAAGTTAGTTCATGAGGTTTTAAGAGTATATACCGGATGTGGGACCCACTAGTGCGGTAAGTTCGATAAAATTCGGCCAATTGGATTAAGTTTCATATACAGGGATTAAATTACTAGGTGCTAAGAGATAATTAGGGCTTACCTAAAAGGATTAATGTTAGAGAGACAAGAGGATAAGGTTAAGCTTAAAAGAGGGCTAGGTGGCACTTTTTTATTGGAGCTTGGACTTTGACCATTTTATCACCTTTACTAAATCACCAAAAATTGACCCAAAATTCATCTTCTTTACAAGCTCCTTGGCCGAACTCCATATTGAGAGAAAAGAAAGAAAGCTTCAACCTTCAACTTCCATTTCTTGCACAAATCTTGCAATCCAACCATCCAAACTTGAAATTATTCCATAAAAACCTCTAGCTAGGTAGGATTGAGGAAGTTGGTGGAGTTGTTTTGGAAGCAAGAGACCTAAGCTACTACCTTTTGTGAGTTATCAAGGTATGGTGTGTAAATATTCATTGTTTGTTTCCAATAATGGTGAATTCATGACTTGTGATGGCTAAAGAGATGTTTTAGTGGAAGATTTTACGATGTTTAGTGGAGATTGATGAACTTTTGATTTTATTCATGATTGTTCTGTTTTTATATATTTAATATTGTGTGGCCATGGATGATGGTTGGGAATGGTTTAGAATGAAGCCTTAGGGTGTAAATTGTGGTTATTTGCGGAAAATTTCCGCTTTGAAAGGAAATTTCGGAAATTAGGGTTGCAATTGAACACATTCTTCCCGGTGCTGTTTCCCCTAGTCAGAGGCCGAATTAGCCTTGGGTTAAAACATAATAGTTGTAGGGAATGATATTTTATAGATTCCTACAAAATTTCAGGCCAATCGGAGCAACGTAGCCTATGAAAAAACTGAAATACCCCTGCTGCCCTGTTTCTGTCCGAACCTGGTAATCGGCTTTGGTAATTGGTTAATGTGATTGGGAATACTACTGATTTGGTTGTTGATGTCTTCTTAAGAAATATATCCTGGTATCTTAGCTTTCGGATGGTTTTGGAATCACTTGAATTGGACTTTGGTAGCCTGAATTATGGTTATTTAACCAGAATGCGGTTCGTTAACCTGTTTATACGGTTCTGGTTTGGTACATTGAAATTTTGACCTAGTTTCACTACACACTGGTCTGAGTGACCTTCTTCAACATTGTAGCCCTTTCTGTTAGCTTCGAAACGGTGTATATTTCACCTCCATCCGATAATCATAGTGCCAGTTGTGTCCAATAAGCTAAATGATGTCATAACTGTTTTTGGGTTTTAGGGCTTAAAGTTCATTTCCGGTCATTTTCCTGACTCAATCTTGTACTTGAATGACTTTGAGCCTATTGAACGGCTGTTGTGATGAATTTATATTGTGTATGACTTTGGGATTGATTGAGGAAAATAATGAAGCCATAAGTGGCTGGGAAAATAGGTAAATACAGAGGGCATGTTGCCCAAAATTTTAGGGCTACGCGATTCTTTCAAATTGAGTTGATCTTGGTAAAAATGATGGGTTTTAGGAGTTGTTTGTAACCTTAGGACCAACTGTTATCCTTTTTGCTCAAAATTCATATTTTATTCTTTTGTACTAGTACTTAACATGGAAAGGCGTACGACATGTAGTCGAACCTCACTTGTGCATTCCGTTTACTCGATTTTGGATGTGAAACCTTCAATTGGTTTACTTTGATGATTTTAGGGTTTCTTGGCGATTAAAGCCAATCTGAAGTGAAAACTTTTGAAGTATCTGTACTTGAACCGGTGAGTGTACCACTCCCCTCATTTGCTGCTTAACTTGATTTCTGCCTTGCAATCTGTGATTTAAATGACTGCACTATCTATTTATTCTGTTTGAGACGAGGGTGTACTTTATCACACTCGTTCTCTTGTCTGTCCATATGCCTATTTACTGTTAATCTGTTAACTGTATCTCAATCTGTTCGAACGTCGTTTGGAGGCTGGTATCCAACGACTCCTAGTCCAGCAGGCCCGAATTAGCCTTGGGTTAAAACACAAACATTGTAGGGAATGATATTTTGTAGATGGATACAAAATTTCAGGCCAATCGGAGCAACGTAGCCTGTGAAAAGACTGAAATACCCCGGCTGCCCTGTTTCTGTCCGAACCTGGTTATCAGATTTGGTAATTGGTTAATTTGATTGGGAATACTACTGATTTGGTTGTTGATGTCTTTTGAAGAAATATAGCCTGGTATGTTCACTTTCGGATGGCTTTGGAATCACTTGAATTGGACTTTGGTAGCCTGAATTATGGTTGTTTAACCAGAATACGGTTTGCTAACCTGTTTATGCGGTTCTGGTTTGGTACATTGCAATTTTGACTTAGTTTCACTACAAACTGGATTGAGTGGCCTGCTTCAACATTGTAGCCCTTTCTGTTAGCTTCGAAACGGTGTATATTTCACCTCCATCTGATAATCGTAGTGCCGGTTGTGTCCAATACGCTAAACGACGTCAAAACTGTTTTGGGTTTTAAGGCTTAACTTTCATTTCCGGTCATTTTCCTAGCTAAATTTTGTACTTGAATGACTTTGAGCCTATTGAACGGCTGTTGTGATGAATTTATATTCCGTATGATTTTGGGATTGATTGAGGAAAATAATGAAGCCGTAAGTGGCTGGAGAAATAGGTAAATACAGAGGGCATGCTGCCCAAAATTTTAGCGCTACGCGATCCTTTCAAGTTGAGTTGATCTTGGTAAAAATGATGGGTTTTAGGAGTTGTTTGTAACCCTAGGACCAACTATTATCCTTTTTGCTCAAAAGTCATATTTTATTCTTTTATACTAGTACTTGTACTAGTACTTAACATGGAAAGGCGTACGACATGTAGTCGAACCTCACTTGTGCATTCCGTTTACTCGATTTTGGATGTGAAACCTTCAATTGGTTTACTTTGATGATTTTAGGGTTTCTTGGCGATTAAAGCCAATCTGAAGTGAAAACTTTTGAAGTATCTGTACTTGAACCGGTGAGTGTACCACTCCCCTCATTTGCTGCTTAACTTGATTTCTGCCCTGCAATCTGTGATTTAAATGACTGCACTATCTATTTATTCTGTTTGAGACGAGGGTGTACTTTATCACACTCGTTCTCTTGTCTGTCCATATGCCTATTTACTGTTAATCTGTTAACTGTATCTCAATCTGTTCGAACGTCGTTTGGAGGCTGGTATCCAACGACCTTTCTGTGACCTCTGAGCTCAACACCTGTGGCTAGTTACTCAAGTCGGGCCGGCAAGGGCCTGGTCGATTAGATAACGAACCACGGTAGTCTGTTTCAGGAATCTTTGGGTATTGAGACCCTTAATTCCGGTATACTCGAGTATTACCACTTCTGTTCTGTTCGGCGTTCATGCCCGGTAGGGATATGTTTGGTGGACGGAAATTGGTGTAAAGTGGGGTCTACGGATATGTTGGTTCTATGTACGTTGACGGAGAGTCAACGGGTTCGGATCAAGTATTGTAAATGGAAATCTGGCTCTTGAGAGCCACCTGTATCCTTTCTCTTTTAATCACTGTGTCTAACTGCTTTCCTTTATATCTGGTATATGTATCTGACTGGTTAACGTGAAAAGCCATGATTTTACCCCTATATGATTGGTTCCTCATTGAGCGTAAGCTCACCCCTTTCTGTTGCCTTTGTTTTCCTTACAGGGAACCACTTTTGGGGACTATGATGTTTTGAAGCACGAGTTGAGCTAGTTTTAATATCTTTTGTAAAGCTCCTCGATAGTTGGAAAAACCCTAAATGTATTTTGATCCAATTATCTTCCTTTTGTTTTGTAAATTACAAACGTATGTGTATAACACTGTTTAACCCTGTTTATGTGTCCTTCCGAGTTATATGACATGGCACCTACTATTCATCGACGGTTTTGATTTTCGTTTGGCTATTTTGCGATTTTGACTTGTTTGAGCGTGCTTTTATTCTCCCGGAACGTTTTAGATCGTGTTTAACTGCACCGTTAGTCCTGGCGAGAGTTGGGCCGGCAGTCCGCTAACCTCTTTGGTTCGCCTTAGGGGAAGGTGGGGCTGTCACATTTCTTGTGCATATCCAGCCAAAATTTTTTAGGACAAATTAGCCAGAAAAAAATTGTGTGAACAAAGTGCAAGTTGCAGAACAACTTGTAGCCATGATTCAGGGATCTGTGAGGGTGGATCTGTGACCTCATAACATGGATCACCTCACGGTTCTTCCGCTTTTGTACTTTTGTACTTTTTGCTCAAATTTTAACTTTGCTCTATTTTTGGTCCAAATTCAACTGCTATTTTTTTGATGATGAAAGCCGAATTAGCTCTTGTGCAAAATATAAAAGTTGTAGATCTTTGAGTTATCTTTTTATTACATCAAGAATCATCTCAAAATGAGAGTACTCCAGTATGTTTTTGGGCAAGGTTGAACTACCAATATCTCTTAGTTTTTGAGAGTACTAATGTTGCACGGGCTAATATCTTGTTAATTAGTCATCTCGTGGCACTAGAAATCATGTTCAACCATCATCACTCAATCAAAACCTAAACCCATTGTTAGTTAAAATCAAAATAGCCCCAGAATTCATCATCAATACCCTTTTAAGTCCCAACCTCAAATCCTAAATCCTCATAAATTCTATCCAAGAAAATTCTCAAGATTTTACCCTTAAAGGAAACCTTACTCATGCTAAAAGTGTGAGACACATCAGTCCCTCAAACCCTAACCCTAACCCTACCACTGCGAAAATCAATAGAAACTAGGAAGGTATCTTTATCATCATCTTTTGAACTACCGGCAAAATTTGATGCTAATGTAGCATCAAAATTCTCAATTGTTCATATCAGAAACCCTTTGGAGATTCCAATTTGCTCTCTCTCACCTCACCTTACTACTCTTGAATTCTTTATCTCTCCTCTCTCGATGATTCTTTAATTTCTCCTACAATGCTACGTTAACTTTTTATGTGAATTCATGAAGTAAACCAAATAGATTTAGATTTAGATTTAGATTTAGATTTAGGTTCATATTCATGCACTGCAACTGCTATTAGAAGAATCCAGATCTTTTTATCCTAGTCGCTTTTCGCTTGCCTCCAAAATCAATGACTCAATTCATGTGTGTCTCCAAAATTTGGTAGTTCATAATTCAGATACTAGCTCTTAAGAAGTGCCACCTTGCTTTTTATATCGTGACCTCTACCACCTTTGTGGCCACAGAAGCCTATCTCCTTTGCAACTTCCTATCACCTTTATCACTCCCTTGCAATCACGAGAACCAAAGACCCTTTGCTTCTTCAATTTGGATGAAATGTATATTGATTGGATAGGTACAATAGTTTCTAGCTTGATCAAATCATGTGATGTTTCTATTTGCATTCATGTAATGGATTGTTAGCTGCTGTGATTTCGGTACCCTGGGATATTAGTCTTACATTTCTTGTAGTTGACCCAACTACATATGGTACGTGACCTATTTGAGTCCTTGAAAGCTTGATCTTAAGTATACTTGGAAAGGCCTCTGAATATCGTGTTTGATTCTTTGAAGTCACATAAACTATAGGTCAATTTGTGTTTGGAATGACTTTGACTCCAAAATGTTTAATGTTTGAAATCATATGATATATTTTGAAATGGATTGATAATGTTATAAAAACTGAAATAAGTGATAATTTTCAAAGTTTAGAAGTGCTAAATGAAATTGTTGTCTCAAAATCATCCTTCCTGAAAAAATAGAAACTCTCTCTTTCTCTCTCGTTCAGGAGAGTTTTACTCTAATAGGAGCTTTATTCCAAAGATAACTATTTACAATGCAACACATTAAACTTCCTGCACTTGATCCATTGAAATATATATACCTGTTGCCATGTGATTGTCCTTATTTGACCTTCTAATTTACTACTTCTGATTAGATAGTTTGATATCAACATAAAACCTTTTACAGTTATCCTTCTTACTATTGTGGTTTTATAATTGCTTTACACTTGTATATTAGCACATGACATTTCCTACTTTGCATTAGCAATATAGTTGGTCAAGGAACAATGATTTTGCTTATGGGAAAAGGCGTAAGATCCCTCCATTTGCTGCATTTATACCTAATTATTCAAGACTCTTTAGAAGAGGACCACTTGTGGAATATCTCTTTCCTATATTCTAGTAACATATAGCCAAGTTTGAACTTTGCTTGTGGAACTACTTAGTTTACTACTGCCATTTAGATATTTGTGAGGACTTGAAAAATTCCTTATATTTTTCTTAAAAATTTCTTTTAATTTGGAATTTATTACTTTACAGTAGCTTTACTACACATTCACTTTCCCAATAGCTACAAATAATCATAGAAATAAGGATTTCCTTTTTACTTTCATCGTTACAATAAACTAGGGTTTTTACGTCTTTTCGTAATATGAGAATCGGTACGGAGTGTGTATTAAATTTAGTGATTAAGAGTGAGTTTTAGATGATATTACATGTGTGATTAGTAGTAATAATAATAAGTTAGTGAATTATAAGTGAAAACCCTAGTACGTGCGATTTAAGGAAAAACGATGTGAACCGACGTGTACCGTTGACTACCGATTGAACACACCACTTGACCACCACTTTCTTACCATAAAATATCACTGATATTAGTGCAAAAGATCAGCCCCTTAATCAGCTCTTGTTGGCCGAAAATATTGACTAGAAAAACCAAGGAAAAGAATAATTTTGAAAGTTAATCTCATGGTGACAAGTGGCCGCCATCCCAAGGTTATTGACCAACCAATTTCTTTCATATTTATCACCAAAAATCACTTCAATTGCTCCTTATTTCTGCCATTCCAACTGTAGACACCAAATTTTTAACCTTTCTTTTTCTTTTTCTTTTATTTATTTAATTAGTTTTGTTTTAATTTTTTCTAAGAAAATTGTTTTACTATTATTAATTAATTCATTGGAAAAAAGAAGGAAAATAATCAATCAAACACAAAAATTTTTTTTTAGAGTTTTTTTTTATCTTTTATTCCTGGTTTCGCTCATTTTATTTGATTTTACTTAAAATGTTATTTTTGTTTATGTTATTTTCATTTTTATTAAGTAATTGATTAAAAAAAAAGAAGAAAAATTGTTCACAAAATTTCCTTTATTTTCTTTTCAGTTCAATCTTTTAGCATTTATTTATTTTTGTTTTATTTTTATTGAAATTTCATTATTTATTAAAAAAAAAGAAAAAATGGGAAAAGCCATGCAATGCAGCGGATTTACAGAGTCATGAAGGATACCATTTTCCACGAATATTTTTAGCTTTTCTCTCTTCCAAACATTCGGCCACCTCATCCCCTTGGATTCTATCAAAGACCTTCCGGACACAATAGCCATCGGATGGCCAAGGGAGAAAGGTTGAGCTGAGGTTTGCTGGTGACCATTGAAATGAGGGTTTAGGGTCTTCCACTTGATATAAAAGGGCTGGAAAAAGAAACGCAGCCAAGGGGCAAGTATGTGATGGCGGGGGTGCTGAGGAAAAACCAGAGGAGACGCTGAGAGAAAAGGAACGGGCGAAGACAGGAGAAAACTGACGGGAAAAGAGAGAAAAAAAAAAGCTTCGGAAAACAGTCGAGTGAATGAAAAACTGAAAAGGGAAGGGAACAAGAACTGGGTAGTGAGGTTGAAAAGAGAGAGCTTTAAGCTGGTGTCATCTGTGGCTGCTTTCATCTGCTGGAATACACCTCCATCGTCTTCACGTTGTGCTGGTGTCATCTGTCGCTGCTTTCATCTGCTGGAATACACCTCCATCGTCTTCACGTTGTGCTGGACAGCACTCTCAAATCTGATTTCTTTTGCTGTCTAGGTATACAAAGCTTTGCCTACTCCCTCAAAAATCCATTTGATGTTGTTTTCTTTTCCTAAAATCTGTGCTTAGATTGAGGTTCTAGTATGGTGGCTAGTTGTGTGATTGATATGTTAGGGTATGAACTTATTGCAAGTTTTTATCCTTTGCTGCATTTTCTTTTCTGTCGCACATGGCAGTGTTGCTAATAGGTGATTTGTCGGGGATTATCTTAACAATGTTACGAAGTTATAACATTAGAGGGTTTGGGGTAGTAAATGGGGGGTTTCGTGGGACTGTTTTTGCATAAACATGCTCCAAATGAGTGAGAAAATGAAGAAAGTTTCCAACTTTGTGTGATTTGTATCTGAATCTTTTGTGTGAGAAAGTATTGTTGTTCATGTTCTGTTCTTTTGGACTGGTGGAAAGTATGGCTAGCCAGTCATTTTGCTGAACTTTTGGTTTTGAGTGAAGCCTGTGATTAGTGTGTTGTTTAGTTGGTTTATTCAGTTAAATGAAACAAGTTGCGAAAGAAAGTTTCCAGATTGGGATACTCCTGTGTTTTGACTCTTTTTGGGTGTTTGAATCCAAGGTTTTTATGTTAAAAGTTGAAAACAACGCTTGCTGATGCCATGGCTTGGATTCAGAGTATGTTGGTTGAAATTTAAGAGCACAACAGCTGCTGCAACGAGCATGAAGCTCTCAGCTTGTTGCAGCAGTGCGTACGGACAGCGTGTGTGCCTTTTGGTTTGCTGAAATGGCTGCTCAATGAATCTTTACGCTTAAGTTGCATGTTTAATCTGGTGTTGAAGGAAAGAAATGGAAGGTTTGGTGCTGAGTTTGTGTGTTTGGGTCTAAAAAAAAAAAAAAGAAACACTTGAATCATGTTTGAATAATTGCTGGAAAAATAAACATCCAGGTTGCCGAACCATGTTTTGCATGTTTTTCCAGAATTTCGCATGATATCTTTCTAAGTTTATTGCTTGTTTGGATGGTGGTGAGTATGTAGTTTGCGCCTAGTTTAAAGCTGTGTGTTTGGGTTTGAAATCAGAATTTTGAAAGACAAGCTGTGCGTTTGGATTTGTTTCGATTGCTGAAAGCATAAGAGCAAAGTATTGCAGAAGCTCTCTTTGCATTTGATTTACGTGATTTTGTGCTTAAACATGAGGACTTTTATGGTGAAAAATGAGATGAATGTTTAGTGATTGTGTTGTATTAGTTGTTTGAGATATTGAAATGTGGATTGCTTAAGATGATGAATTGAAAAGAAAACAGCTTTTGAGGAAAACTTGCACTTTTGTATGATCTCAATTTAAGTTTTTGTCTGGTTGAACGCTGAATGTTGCTGCTTATCAGGTGTTAGATTCAGGCTTTAATGTTTTGGTTAAAAGTTTCGATCAAAGTGGTGTTTAAGGTTGAAATCCGCATGCAAAGAAAGAAAAATGAAAGTAGCGGTTGTATTTTGTTTAGTTGCAGAAAGCTTTCAGCAGAAATGTTTTGTTGCAGTCAATGTTTCGTGGCTTTGCATGCATTTGCATGCAAAAACAACTTTCAGAAATTGCCACTTCGGCTCCCCAAGCCTCCCCTTGTTTCGCTATGGCCCAAAATTAATTAATTGGACCCCTCAAATCTCTTTAATTTTTGCAATTAAGTCACTACTTGTTTTAATTCTTGCATGGGTTGTTCACCTTCTTTTAAATGCCTTGGATTGATTCAATTTCGTGTTCATTTCCATTTCATGTGATTATTCATTAATTAAAGTGGTACCTTGACAATTTTATTGTTTCGGAGGGTAAATAAGTAATTTCGTTCCATTATGGTACCAACTCAAGGGAGGTACACTCTATCCCTTATTTTACTTTGTTTGACCCTATGTGTACTTATGTGGTTTGTGTGTTTAATTGCATGCCTTTTGAATGTTTTCATTTTATTTATTTATTTATTCGCTTTAGTCGTCTTAATTTCGTATATTTATTTTAGTTCATTTCGATTATTTAAAAGTGTGAGAACCCGAAAAAAAAAAAAACTTTTATAAGTTTTCTAGACATTATTTTATTTCCCTGTCTATAATTTCATACTTTTCTTCCATATATTAATTTTCTATACTTGTTTATAAGTGCATATATTTTTCAAGTAATTTCCTTGGTACAAGTTAGTCCACGTTAAATTTGAAGTGCGTATTATGGACGTGGGACCCGCTAGTGCGGTAAGTGCGATATATTTTTTTTTGACAACTTGTTGGAGTTTGGTTAATTGATATTATTTTACAAGGTGTTATGAGATAATTAGAGGTTAGCTAGATTAATTAGTATTGGGAGATAAGGGAATAAGATAACTATTAGAGATGCCATGTGTCATGTTCCTACTTGAAGGTGGACTTTGACCTCTTTCTTCTTACCTTTACTAAATCAAAATTTTTACTACAATTCATCTTCATTTTCCATGCTCCTTGGCCGAACCAATAGTGGGAAAAGAGGTGAGAAAGCTTCTTCAATTTTTCTTCAATTTCTTGCTTGAATCTCACAAACCAACCGTTAAAACTTAGATTTGCTCCATAAAAACCTTTTTCTTGGGAGGATTGAGGTGATTGGTGAAGTGGTTTGAGAAGGAAAGGTGCTAAGTTATTTCTTTTCTTGAGTTTCCAAGGTAAGTGACCAAGAGATTCTTCCTTTGTTCATGTTAGTGTTAAATTGATGACTTGTGAGGGGTAAAAAGATGTTTTAGTGGAAGATTTTATGATTTTTGGTGAAGATTGATGAATTTTTATTTTTTGCTTGATTTTTCTGATTTCATATGTTTGGTGTTGGTTAGTCATGGATTGTTGGTTAATTATAGTGTAAAATGAAGTTGATATATGTTGGATGTGATTGCTTGTGAAAAAATTCTGGTTTGGGGCAAAACTTCCAGGTTAGGGTTCACACAGGCCTGTTCTGTCCGAATTTATTTGAGCAGGTTAGAGGCCGAACTAGCCTTAGTACAAAACATGAAAGTTGTAGATAATGATATTTTATAGTTGCTTACAAAATTGTAGCTCAATCCGAGGAACGTAGATTATGAAAAGACCGAAATACCCCTGCTACCCTGTTTCTGTCCGAAACTGATAACCCGCTTCTGTAATTGGTTGTTTTGACCAGGCATACTACTGATTTGGTTGTTGATGTCTTCTTAAGACTTATAGCCTTGTATCTTAGCTTTCATATGCCTTTGGAATCACTAGAATTGGAGTTGTAGATACTGAGATATGACCGAATGAATCAGGACTGCCACAGTAAACTGCGAACAGGAAATCTGGGGTTGTTTTGGTAAATTTGACCTAGATACATTGCAAACTGGACTGAAAGGCCTTCTTCAACATTGTAGCCCTTTCTGTTAGATTTGAAACAGTGTAAATTACACCTCAATCCGATAAGTGTAGCTCCTGTTACGTCTGTTCCGCTTCGTAACGTTAAAACTGTCTTTTGTTTTCCACACTAAAACTCATTTCCGCACTTGTTATTAGTTGGATTTTTGTCCTTATATTGTCTTGAGCCTATTGGACGGCTATTGAACTTAGATTTTTGTGTGTGTACCTTTGGGTTTGAATGAGGAAAATAATGAAGCCATAAATGGCTGGAAAACAGGTAAATACAAAGGGCGTGCTGCCCAAATTTTTGCTCGAGAGCTAAGTTTCGATTTGAACTTGTATACTTTTATTTGGCCAATACCATGACCGGTTTTCCATTTTTAAAACATGATACCTCTTTAGTTTAAAACTTCGAATGCTACTTACTCCTTCCCAAAATATAGAGGTATGATTTAGGGTTTTCTCGGCCACAAGTGAACCACTTTTAAGTGGGATTTTAAGTGTGAACGTAAGGTAGTATTGTCCTCCTTTTCACACGAATTTTTTATCATGACGTTTAGTCTATACTAGCTGCTTGGGTATGAGTTGATTTTGAACTATCTAAACGATTCCGAAAACAATATTTTTAGACTATCTCGTTGGAGTCCGAGTTGTCTTTGGTCCAAGTGTTTTCCGCCAGACATTTTATAACCCGTTTAAGTTAGTTTTGCGTTTGGTTATGAATCCCTAGTTATTTCCGTCCTCCGATCCAAATATCCCCTTTTCACTATAAAAGCGTCTTTATATGTTTTACTTATCATTTGCCGGTTTTCTTTGGAGGTCACTTACTTGTTTTGCTAGATAATTTGTAATATTCTTTCTCGTTGCATCTTAGGTTTTCTCGGCAACCAAGGGTAAGATCCGGTAGGACATTTTGGACGTTATTTTGCATAATTAGGTGAGTGTTCCTTGTTTGTTGTATTTTCTTGACTTCATGACTTGTATTATTGTTTGATAACGTGTTAAGTGCTTTTATTGATTTCCAAAACGAGTTTTCTAGGTGAGTGTGTACTTGTGAGAGCCCGTAATTTTTCCATTTTAGGGTTTTATTATCTTCAATGGCTTGTTTTCTGCACTTTCTGTATCCGGAAAATTTTCTAGATAATTTTTATGAGCAGATATAGTTTTTAGATGATTTTTCTAGTATCAAATAGGTTTTGAGAAATTAAGAGCGTATACCGAACGTGGGACCCACTAGTGCGAAAAGTTTGGAAAAATTCGGCCAAGTAGGTTAAATTTTGGATACTGGATTTAATTTATCGGGTGTTAAGAGATAAGTAGAGGATGCTAAGTAGATTGGTATAAGAGAGACAAAAGTTAGGTAAACATTAATGAAGGTGACAAGTGTTACCATGGGATTTGGTCTTAAGTAAGACCACTATTCACCTTTTGTCCAATTGACCAAATAAATCACAAAAATCACCAAAAATTCACCATTTTTCTCTTCATCTTGGCCGGCTCTCTCTCTCAAGAAAAAAGAAGGAAACTCTCCGAGTTCTTGATTCCATCTTGCTCCAAATCATCAAAACAACCACTTAATCTTACTTTTGTTCCATAGAAAACCTTAAGTGAGTATTTGTGTGGGGTTTGGTGGAGTTGTTTGGAAAGCTAAGAGGACTTGTTACTCTTGTAGACACCAAATTTTGAATTGATTTATATGCTTCGTTTTAGTGATAAGTCTTGTCTGTTGATTTTTGTTTATCTCATGATTTTTGTTTTAAATGGTTTGCATTTTTTGTTTTGCCCCTTTAGATGTTATTTTATTTTATTTTTAGTTTTATTTACTTTTTAGTTTTTTAGTTTTTGTTTTTGAAGGTTTTAGCGTAGAAAATCATGAAAAATGGAAAAAAAGGAAAAATCATGGAAAAAGAGGAAAAAGAAAAAATAAAAATAGCATTTTTGTTTTTATTTATCTATTTTAGTCATTTCTAATTAATTTAAATTTTGTTTTTGTTTGGTTCATTTAGGAAAAAAAAGAAAAAAAGAAAATGGATGAAAAATGGAAGTTGTAATTTGCTGTTCAATATCAATTTTTGTTATTATAAATTTTTGTTATTATCATTTATTTCATTTTTATTGTTATTAATTTCTGTTTTAATTAGCTGAAAAAAAAGGAAAAAAAAAAAAAATTGTTGCCGCAGCATGAAAGCTGCGGACTTGCGCCGTTTGCAAAGAAATCTGGGACGGCTCCTGAAGCTGCAAAATACAGAAAAAGGACAGAGGTTCTTAGGGTTGAACGGGGATATAAAAGCTAAAGAAAAAAGACAGCCGCAAAAAGGGAGAAAAAAAGAGAAGCAAAGGAAACCCACGGAGAAAAAGCCTAGAGAGTTTTCTGGGAAAGAGCTACGGGAGAAGGGTTTTGAGAGGAGAGAGCTAAGCAGGAACCAACGGGGGGAGATTCTGGAAAAACAAAAGCAAAAGAAAAGAAAAGAGGGGGAGAGTAAGAGAGGGAGACAGCGGCTAGGGGGGAAGGCTAGTGACGGCTGGGAAGGGTTTCTTTTGGACGGCACAACAGCCAAGGAAACTAAACAGGAGAGATAGCTGCGGGAGGGCTGATGAAGCAAGAAAGTGGCGGCTGGAAGATCGAAGGGACGGCTGGGAGAGTTTTGAGAGGAAAGAAAGGCGCAGCTTGGGAGAAGAAAAGAAAAACTCACGGAAGAGGAACCAGTGACTGCCAGGGGGGTGTGTGGCCGGATCTCCATACTTTCACTTACGGATTCTTTCATCAAGGTTGCAGCAGGTCTCGAGGATCTCCTGCGGAGCTCGATCATCTATCAAGACAGCGAACCATTCACCGTTTCTGATGCACGGTCTGGCCATTGCTTCGTCTCTTTCGTTGGTATGTTCTTTTCGTTTCGTGTCTTTCCTTGGCTTATCTGTTGGATGCTGAAGTTCTCTGGACGAATCTGAGTCATGCCCAAAATGCACGAAAGAATGTTGCTGTTTCATTATGGGTCATGGTTGATTGTGCTTTTAGTCAATTTCTAGCTGCGTTACCCAAATACATTTCTTTTGTTTTTACTCTCTGGTTCTCCCATTCATGTGTTTGTCGAGCATTTAATGGCTTGCTGGTGGTTTGGGGTAGGAATATCATATGCAAATCTGTTATTAATTATCAAGGGAAGTGGCGGCAAAGCTGCAACTGGAAAATGCAGAAATTCAGAAATTATGGTCATTTGATGCTTGCTAGATTTCTGTTTCGTATGAATTTCTGGAGCTTAAACGTAAACTTTTATGTTGAAAAGTTAAAAGAAAGCTTGGTTATCTTGTTACTTTGATCTATAGAGACATGAGTTGCATTTGAATGAAAGGAGATTGCATCTAGAACTTAGTCGCAGAAAATTCTGGGATGAAAATTGCAGCAGCGAATCCTGATTTGAAAATAACCTGGAATGAACCAGAGATTTCGTTTTTTTTCCTTCCTTGGTCTGAGTCTTCCCTTTCACGCATAGTATCATGGTGATTGAGTGAAGGTCGTTGCTGGCTTCTTGTTTACAAAACTTGCATTTGGAAGCTTTTACGTTGCAGAAAGAAAATTCTGGAATGAATGTTGCAACAGAAATTTTGTTTCAGTCACTTGGCAGAATCCATATTGGTTTTGACTGATTTTTTTTTAGTTGCATCAAGAAAGCTGCGTTCCATCTTTACGTTTGCTGTCTCCCATGCTCCCCGCAGCAGTTCACCAAGACTGATTTAGGCATCTATCTTGCTAGTTTCAGTTTGACAGCATGAGTTAGGAAGAATGAACCAAGGCTGCTGGATTATTTTCTTTAGCATTTGAATGCTCTTGTTTTTCTGGGTTTTTGTGTTTCGAAGAGGGGGAAAAATGTTCGATCTCCTTATAGTTTCCTTGCCCATTTGGATTGCGTTCGTTTAGAGGCTTCATTGTTTTGCTGAAATCGCAACACTTCATGTAAAAATTGCAGCAGACTGCATTTCCTTGTTGCAAGAGGTTCCTACGTAGTTTTGCATGTCTTGCATGAAATTAATTTCCGGATTTATCACTTTGTCCCTCAAGTTTCTCCTTGTTCCACTATGACCCAACCAATTGAATAATTTCATCAATTTGGTCCTTGGTAATTTTAATTTGTGCAACTTCATTGCTTGTTTGATTCCAATTAGCCACCTTGCTTTATTTAAATTGCACTTCATGCATGAATTTAAGAGCTTTATGACTAAGTGAGCCTTGTTTTGCCCATTTCTTTTGATTTTTCTTAAATAAAGTGGTGCCATGACCTGTTTATTATTTTGGAGGGTAATTGAATAATTTCACTTCATTTGGACTCAATTCCAAGGGAGGTACACTCTATCCCTCATTTGCACTTCATTTGACCCTATGTGATCCAATGTGCTATGTGAATATGCATGTCTACTTCGCTTTCCTTACCTCCTTGCATGCATTTACTTACTTTTACTTTTATTTAAGTTTTATGGGGTATGTGTACACCTCTTGGCTTGTAATAGATAGGGCTCGGAGAGCATCTTGTCCATTTTCCTTTCCCCTTTTATGCTTTTATGGGGTATGTGTACACCTCTTGGCTTGTAATAGATAGGGCTCGGAGAGCATCTGGTCCACTTCCCCTTTCCCCTTGGTTGCTTGTTCTTGTTGCTACATGTTTAATGGCTTTATTAGGCTCTTGCATCTAGTCGAGCATGCTAAATGCTATGTGCTATGTGTTTACGAGTATTTTGGCATGTCTACTTGCTTTCATAGCCATGAATGAATGGAATGGATGAATGTACGTTTCCGCTAGTCCAACGCTAGTCGGAATTCATAGAATGGGCTAGTCCAACGCTAGACCCTTAGGGATTTCCCCTCATTAGCATATCATTTGCTTGTTCACCACATATCATGCATTTTTCTTAGTTTTATCACTTGGCATGCTCCTCGAACCCCTTTCCCCTCACTTTAGGACTTGCATCTCATGCTAGTTAGGGTTCATTTGCGTGAAAGTCCCCTTCTGATGAGGGAAACGAGCGAGTGTGGCTACTCGATGGCCTTAGCACGCTAGTTTTGCCTTCTATCAAAAGGGAAAATTGAGTCACAATTTAGGTCTCCCCGTACCCGTCTTGCTTGCATTCCCTAGGCTCATGCATTCTCAATCCACTCTATCATCACACTTTCACTTTTGTCTCATTTGCACACATGCACCTTTTTATCACTTTCACCTGCACACGAACACTCTTTTATCTCCACTTGCACACGAACACTTTTTTATCTTCACTTGCACACGAGCATTTTTATCTTCACTCGCACACGAGTACTTTCATCTACATTCGCACACCTTCACTTATATCTTATTACTTTTATCATTTTTCTCACTTCACACAAACTCACACTTTCACATGGCATGCATTCCACTCATTTTTCACGTCATTTAGGTTTAGGTGTGACCTCTCCAAAAGGATCATTATTGGGCTTCACAATTAATGTGATTGGCACCGCTCAACCTTTGAAGAGAAATTTCCCCCATGTCCCCCTAGGTCTAGGTTTTTGCATTCATATAGACATATCCAACACGCGATACATACCTTGGGTAGAAAAATTAGGAAAAATTGGTTTAAGTCACGCAACTAGCCTTGGCTAGGTCGAAGGGGTGCCTTGGATTTTTATCCTTGCCTTCCCCTTCGTCAAATGTGACCCCCGATCCCTCTTTTGGTTACGTAGACCCAAAAAGTTCTTTAAAAGGGTTTATTTACTTTTTTTATTAAAAAAACAAAAATCATTTTTGGGTGACTTGGTACACCTTAACTCTATACCAAGTGGCGACTCCATTTTCATTAAAAAACCCTTTTTTGAACTTCACTTGGCCAAATCGTCGCATTCTTTAGTCCCATGGCCTTTTACTTTTCATTTCGCACACGTTCACATGTATATCACACACACACTTACACCACACACCACACACATCATTCAAAAAGTGGGGCGCGACAGTTGGCGACTCCACTGGGGACTTCCTAAGTGGGTCCAAGCATTTGACTTAGCCATTCGTTTCCTGTTTCTACCCTTTTTATGCATAGCATTTGGATATTAGGGTTGCATTTTCAATTTTTAGGGCCTTTTTACCTCGCACGCGTATCCAACTATTTCCTCACTCACGTACGTGTGATTGGTTGATTGGATGTATGTTTACTTGTTTATCTCGCGCTTGCATTGCATTTAGGTGGGGGACATACCCTAGAGCCTCGCGTTGGTTCTTGATCCCTCCCCTCCAAACGAGCACTAGCATACGTGCATACGCTTTAAATTTTTTACCCTCCATTTATTTTTCTTTTAGTGGCTTGTCACGCCACTCCACCCTATTAGGATTTAGGCGACTCACTTGGACTTGTGATCGCGACACGATGTGTGCGTAGCATGATCTGAGGAGTCACTCGATCTTCCATTTTTAAGCTTTGGGTTCATAGCCTTTAGCTTTTGGTCGAAGATTGAGGTTTTGATAGATTCACTCAAACACGTAGCCGTGACACGATGTGTGCGTAGCGGTGTTTGGGGAATCGCTCGAGCCACCGACAAAGAATCTTGGGATTGATGACCCTTGGTTTCTAAGTCTGAAGGCTTGGGGACCTGAGCTTATCGAGTCTAGATGCATTAGCGAACCCCAACCTCATGCATCCATATTAGAATTGCCTAAGGTAGAGTTTGTCTTACCCTATTAGGGACACGATTCACGAGGGGAGGGGTCCAACCCCTTTCCCCTTTTTATTGCTTTATTTCTTTATATTTATTTCGTTGCTGCAATGTGTTATGTGCATTTATCTGGCTGAACTAACTTTTCTTGGTTTTGTGTCCCCATTGCATTCACAAACTCTAGCAAATAAGAGGTCTGGTACGACCTCCTTTTAGAACCTACCCTTATAGATAGGCTATTGCACGTTTAAATATTTTGGTATATTGCATTCATAGATTAGTAATTGCATATCATTCTAGGCCTACCTTGGCATATAAAAGGTCCTTTTAGATCATGATTTCATTTCAAATTGCATGTTTTACTGCTTTAATAAAATGGCATCATGCATAAACCCTAGAAAGGGAATGCCACATAGGGAATCCCGTGTTTAGGAATAAGCCACCTTGTGTCTCGGATATTTAATCCAGTGAGACTTGCACGTTTACATTTTATACCATCCAAAGGGGTAGTGCACAAGGTAAGGTAGGATCCGATTATTTTCATAGAGTGATTTTTGGAATATGAGCATCTAATAATCACTTTTTGGCCATTTTATCAAAAATTGGTAAGAATCCCTTGCGTGAAGGACATTAATTTGAAGAAATTCACAAATGATTCCTCCTATTGAGATGATAAATAAATTGAGGCCAAAATTTGATTTTTAGAAGCTCATAGACTAATGCACCTCAATAATTTTGAAATAACCAATGGCCGGACAATTCAACCAATCCATTTTGCCAAATCATTTATCAATTCATTTGACCAATCTACCCTTTTTAGGGTCACTTGGTCGATTTTTGAATCATTCATCAATTCATTTGACCAATTTACCCTTTTTAGGGTCATTCGGCCGATTTTGGAATAAATCACTAATTCAATTTCATTTGACCAATTTACCCATTTTTAGGGCAACCGAGCCGAGTTTGAACAAATCAAGTTTCGTTCAATCTATTTGATCAATTTACCCTTCTTAGGGTGATCTGATTAATTTTGGATAAATTAAATTTCATTCAATTCATTTGACCCGTTTCCCTTTTTAGGGTAATGCGGTCGATTTTAAATAAATTTCATTCAAACCGTTTGACCAATTAGAGTTTCAATGTCGAATTCCAAATTGGGAAATCTAGTCGATTTTTTTTTGAAAAAACCATCCATTGCATCCAGCCATTTGATCAATTGGGGTTTTTACCCGTGTTACACTGAGAAAAATTTTGTCAACGAATTCCAATCTTTTCGATAGGAAGTTCGTCAAGGTCAAACCCGTGCGTTTTTGCAAATTCTTGTATCGATCAAAAGTGATCAATCCATTCGGACGTTGACCTCATTTTGACAAATCTCTCGTCACTCCAATTGACCAAATTCTTTCAAAATTATTTCTCACTCAATGAGTTTGATCAGATCCATCAGGTATGGTATGGTGCCTACCCTAGAGGATTGCATTTTCATGCTAGACCTACCCTTGGCACAAAAAAGGGTTCCCCATAGGACATGCATACCGATTTTATAGTATTGCTTACTAACTCATGGTTTTTTCTTTCTTTTGTTTTCTCCCTTCCCTTGCATTCATAAAAATGTTTCAATAAGGCAAAAATATTTTTCTGTATCTGATGATAATTTGGATCTAATAAAGTGTCAAAATTGCAAGTATTGTTTGATTCTTGGGCAGATCCAACAATGGAAACATGAAAGATCCATTTGAAAGCTCTAGGCTAAGAGCTTCTAAGAGATTTCATAATTGCTTTCAAGGAAAATTCTGTGTATTTGACTTGTTAATATATTTTTGTGTCAAAAGAGAAGGAGACAAAAGGGATATATATGTGGAGCTCTTTAGAAGCTTTCTATTCTCATTTTTATCATAATTGAACGAGAAATTTTGTTTCAAACTTTTTCAGCAATAAAATTTTTGGACAATTACTGTTTTGTGTATATTCATGTACATTTCATTCTTTATTGAGCTCATTAAGAGATTTCATGGTGAATTTTAAGAAATAAGCTCAAATTGAGATTTTTCAACCTTTGGCCTGAAAACTCACAAATGTATACACTAGATTGGTGATCCGAGCTACACAATAAGAGTGCTCAAAAATTGAAAGAGGTCATTCAGAAGGCCCATGAGATACCTTTTCTCCTGCACTTAATCCCAAAATAAAGTCAGTCACATTGATTGATAAATCGGGGCAACTTTTGCTTGAAAATATCCGCGGTGTCTAATCCGATTCAATCACATCTAAGTGAAAGCAAAAATGTGCATCATTCTTGTTTATTTTGAAAATTTAGAATGATACTTTGAGCATTCGTTTCTCTACCTATACACATTTTATCATTTGCTCTCCCATTTGAGCCTTTAAAAGAATAATTTCGTTTCAAATAAGAGCCCTAATGATCACTACCCTTCATTGGAAAATTTTCAAATATCAAGAGGGGAATGGATTCTTAATGACCATTTCGTTACTTTGGTTGTCATGAGGTGTAAGAATGACGCTTTGGCCGTCGTTTCTACAACCTAAACACTGATCATCCCTTGCATCCCTATTTGAGCAAAATTGGTGGTTCTTTTTCGAGTGCACATATGATCGCACCCCACATTGGGGAAGGAGATTGGAGAATTTTGGAAAAAAAGGGAAAAGAAAGGGGGAAAGAGAACCGCAAGTTGGGGAAATTTGATTCCACTTGGGTTCCAATTTTGAAAAAGAGAAAAGGAAGAGATTTGTCCGCGTGGATCACCTATGTTTCACAAATATGGATGAACAAGGGTCTTCCCCAATCAGTTAATTCAGATACATGCCAGAAATTTCCTATTAATGAAAGTTTCCTTTCAGAGTTATTGTAAGGAACGGAATACAAGTCAGGCCATCTTCTTTTCCAATCAAACGTTCTATCCCTAGTTATCCCTTTTGAGCCTTCAGAATAAAATACTTCATTTGGCACCCCCTGAGAATCGCAAACCCCACACTGGGGCAAGTTGGGTTGAAAAAGAAAATTTCAAGAAGCGAAAAAGTGAAAACCCACAAAATCAAAAGGCAAAAGAAGAAAAGAGAACCTCAGTTCAAAAGTAAACTGGGGCAAATTTTGTGAAATTTCAAAGAATGGCAAAAAGGCCGAAAAGTCAAAAGGAAAAAGAAAAATGAAAGTGAAAAGCCTCAATTGAGCAAAAACTGAGGCAAATTCTGATTTTACCCTAAAATAGGGTTGACGCAACAATGCGATCTCAGATTCTTCAAACCAGTGTTGAAATCCGTTTTCAAGCCTTAACTTTTTTAAGCACCCCACCTGACCCCATTACAAAGCCGAAAGTCCTGACTCCTGTTCTTTGCAATGGCCCTGTCAAGAAAATTTCTGATGCCGGAAAATTTTAGCTGTATTTCTGAATTGCTTGAGTATGAGGTTGACGCTACTCACCATGTGAAAACCCATCAGCTCGAGGGAAAGGGAAAAGAGGCAAAAAGCAAAGAAAGAAAAGTATATGCAAGAAAATGCAGAAAATTCGGCGCTGAAGTCTCTGGTGAGTGATAAGAAAAATGCAAACAAAGTCTGAGATCTTTTTTGGAAAAATGCGATCTATGGTGCAATGTCCTTTGAAAATTATTTCTTTAACTATCGTCTTCAAGCCACATTACAAGCTAATAAAGTCCATCGTTGACTTATTCCTTCATGACAACCCAAAGTGAGGATTATGCTCATAAAAATCCATTGATCACTCATGATCATAAGGGTATAACCAGTTTTCACATTGTTTAGCTACCGCTTCTACCCAAAATTTTGCAAGTTTAAAGCTTATACGTTGACTAAGTTTCCTTAAGAAATAAGGGTAACAAACTCTTTGCTTTCACTAAGATGTGATATTGAATGGATTACATACAATTGGGGCACGAAATAAGACAAATCTTGATTTCTCATTTTCCTTAGCCATTTCAAAAGCAGAAATAATACCCACTCGGTGATCCTGAAAGATTGAGCTAACAGGAAATGGTGACCCATTACCCAAAGCATCGATGCTAAAGTGAGGAAGAAATCTTTTGTAATTGGGCATTATTTTGAGAAATTCATCACGAAATTTTCTGTATGAGTTTGAGCAAGACATTTTAGATTTCTTCACATTGTATAGGAAACACAGTTCCTTACTTTGTTCAAATAAATGAAGCTTCATCCAAACACATTTTTGCAATTAGATGTGCCCACACTGGGGCAAGTTTTCATTGGAGGGATTTTGTAAAATAAGCCCACATTGGGGCAAATTTTTGTTCATAAGATTTCATAAAATAAGCCCACACTGGGGCAAAATTTTCCGCAATACGTTTGAGGATTTCGTCCAAAAGTCAAAATGATACATTTTCGAATCAATCACGTTGCTCTTTTCATGAAATTTAAGTGCATGTCACGCTTTGTTAAGACCCCTGTGTAGGTATTCATGATTCAAAATGACGAGAAGCATCCAGTAAGGCGGAAGGCCGATACTGCAAAGAGGAGCAAGAAGAAGGAGGAAAAATGGACCCGACACTGGGGCAAATTTTGTTGAAAAATGCTCTCGGAAAAATCCGAAGGGAAGGGAAAAATTCAGAAAAATCAAAGATCAAAATCAAATTCTTGTTTCTTGGAAAATCAAATTTAGTTTCTTGTTTCTTGACAAATCCAATTCAATTTCTTGTTCCAAAAATCAAGTTGGGCCTGGATTTTGTGCCGCCAACCTTCCAAAAAATCAAGTTGGGCTTGGACTTGGTGCCGCCAACATTTCAAAAATCGTGTTGGGCCTGGATTTTGTGCCGCCAACTATCATAAGATCACGTTGGGCCTGGATTTTGTGCCGCCAACTATCACAAGATCACGTTGGGCCTAGATTTTGTGCCGCCAACTTCACAAAAGTCATGTTGGGATTGGTTTTCATTCAACCACCGTTAGCATCGAGTCTATCTCACTAACGTGTGCGTTTCTATTTCACCACCGTTAGCATCGAGTCTATCTCACTAACGTGTGCGTTTTATTCACCACCGTTAGCATCGAGTCTATCTCACTAACGCGTGCGTTTCTATTCCACCGTTAGCATCGAGTCTATCTCACTAACGTGTGCGTTTCTATTTCCCGCCTTAGCATCGAGTCTATCTCACTAACGTGTGCATTTTCATCACGCCGTTAGCATCGAGTCTATCTCACTAACGTGTGCGTTTCTATTCTACCACCGTTAGCATCGAGTCTATCTCACTAACGTGCGTGTTTTCATCTCAACCACCGTTAGCATCGAGTCTATCTCACTAACGCGTGTGTTTTATTTTAAGCTCGGCAGGACCGGGTATAATCCCGCTGACCGTTTTTATCAAATTGGGACCGGGTTTCATCCCGCCAATCTCGGCAGGACCGGGTATAATCCCGCTGACCGTTTTTTATCAAATTGGGACCGGGTTTTCATCCCGCAATCTCGGCAGGACCGGGTATAATCCCGCTGACCGTTTTTATCAAATTGGGACCGGGTTTCATCCCGCCAATCTCGGCAGGACCGGGTATAATCCCGCTGACCGTTTTTTATCAAATTGGGACCGGGTTTTCATCCCGCCAATCTCGCAGGACCGGGTTATAATCCCGCTGACCGCTTTTATTCAAATTGGGACCGGGTTTTCATCCCGCCAATCTCGGCAGGACCGGGTTTAATCCCGCTGACCGCTTATCTCACATTGGGACCGGGTTTTATCCCGCCAATCTCGGCAGGACCGGGTGTAATCCCGCTGACCGCTTTTCTCACATTGGGACCGGGTTTTATCCCGCCAATCTCGGCAGGACCGGGTTTTATCCCGCTGACCGTCCACACCCCGTCAGGCTCAGATGTCGTCTCACTGACCAATTCATCATACTGGGACAAATTTTGAAAAGATTCCCTCAAAAAAAAAATCAATCAAAAAAATCCAAAAATCAAAAAAAAATCCAAAAATCCAAAAATCCAAAAATCCAAAAATCAAAAAGTCAAAAAATCAAATCAAGTTCTCACGGCAGGTTCGGGTTTGATCCCACTGTCCGATTGTCAAAAGACATTTCATTTTCACCGCCACTGGAGCATGGGTTTGTCCCACTAGTGTGCCTTTCAATTTTCATTTGCACCACTAACAAACATGGGTCAGTCCCATTAACACTTCATTTCGCTTCTTTCATTTGCATCACCAATAAACATGGGTCAATCCCACCAACACTCCATCTCACTTCAATTCATCAATTTTACATTTCTGTCCGGGTCTATCCCGTGGGTCTATCCCAATTTAAATTTCAGTCCGGGTCTATCCCGTGGGTCTATCCCAATTTTACATTTCTGTCCGGGTCTATCCCGTGGGTCTATCCCAATTTTAAATTCCAGTCCCATTTAAATTGCTGTTCGGGTCAGTCCCGTTTTAAATTTCTGTTCGGGTCAGTCCCGTTTTAAATATTCTGTTCGGGTCAGTCCCGTTTTAAATTTCTGTTCGGGTCAGTCCCGTTTTATTTTCCATGTTCGGGTCAGTCCCGTAATTAGAATTTCTGTTCGTTGGAATCTTTTGCAGCCCAATAACACAGGTAAGTATTTGGTGTCTACTTCTTTGTCTCAAGTTTTTCCAAAACTCAGACAAAGAGGGGCAAACTGTAGACACCAAATTTTGAATTGATTTATATGCTTCGTTTTAGTGATAAGTCTTGTCTATTGATTTTTGTTTATCTCATGATTTTTGTTTTAAATGGTTTGCATTTTTGTTTTGCCCCTTTAGATGTTATTTTATTTTATTTTTAGTTTTATTTACTTTTTAGTTTTTTAGTTTTTGTTTTTTAAGTTTTAGCGTAGAAAATCATGAAGAAATGAAAAAAGGAAAAATCATGAAAAAAGAGGAAAAAGAAAAAAAAAGAAAAATAGCATTTTTGTTTTTATTTATCTATTTTAGTCATTTCTACTTAATTTAAATTTTGTTTTTGTTTGGTTCATTTAGGGAAAAAAGAAAAAAGGATGAAAAATGGAAGTTGTAATTTGCTGTTCAATATTCAATTTTTGTTATTATAAATTTTTGTTATTATCATTTATTTCATTTTTATTGTTATTAATTTCTGTTTTAATTAGCTGAAAAAAAAGGAAAAAAAAGGAAAATTGTTGCCCGCAGCATGAAAGCTGCGGACTTGCGCCGTTTGCAAAAGAAATCTGGGACGGCTCCTGAAGCTGCAAAATACAGAAAAAGGACAGAGGTTCTTAGGGTTGAACGGGGATATAAAAGCTAAAGAAAAAAGACAGCCGCAAAAAGGGAGAAAAAAAGAGAAGCAAAGGAAACCCACGGAGAAAAAGCCTAGAGAGTTTTCTGGGAAAGAGCTACGGGAGAAGGGTTTTGAGAGGAGAGAGCTAAGCAGGAACCAACGGGGGGAGATTCTGGAAAAACAAAAGCAAAAGAAAAGAAAAGAGGGGGAGAGTAAGAGAGGGAGACAGCGGCTAGGGGGGAAGGCTAGTGACGGCTGGGAAGGGTTTCTTTTGGACGGCACAACAGCCAAGGAAACTAAACAGGAGAGATAGCTGCGGGAGGGCTGATGAAGCAAGAAAGTGGCGGCTGGAAGATCGAAGGGACGGCTGGGAGAGTTTTGAGAGGAAAGAAAGGCGCAGCTTGGGAGAAGAAAAGAAAAACTCACGGAAGAGGAACCAGTGACTGCCAGGGGGGTGTGTGGCCGGATCTCCATACTTTCACTTACGGATTCTTTCATCAAGGTTGCAGCAGGTCTCGAGGATCTCCTGCGGAGCTCGATCATCTATCAAGACAGCGAACCATTCACCGTTTCTGATGCACGGTCTGGCCATTGCTTCGTCTCTTTCGTTGGTATGTTCTTTTCGTTTCGTGTCTTTCGTTGGCTTATCTGTTGGATGCTGAAGTTCTCTGGACGAATCTGAGTCATGCCCAAAATGCACGAAAGAATGTTGCTGTTTCATTATGGGTCATGGTTGATTGTGCTTTTAGTCAATTTCTAGCTGCGTTACCCAAATACATTTCTTTTGTTTTTACTCTCTGGTTCTCCCATTCATGTGTTTGTCGAGCATTTAATGGCTTGCTGGTGGTTTGGGGTAGGAATATCATATGCAAATCTGTTATTAATTATCAAGGGAAGTGGCGGCAAAGCTGCAACTGGAAAATGCAGAAATTCAGAAATTATGGTCATTTGATGCTTGCTAGATTTCTGTTTCGTATGAATTTCTGGAGCTTAAACGTAAACTTTTATGTTGAAAAGTTAAAAGAAAGCTTGGTTATCTTGTTACTTTGATCTATAGAGACATGAGTTGCATTTGAATGAAAGGAGATTGCATCTAGAACTTAGTCGCAGAAAATTCTGGGATGAAAATTGCAGCAGCGAATCCTGATTTGAAAATAACCTGGAATGAACCAGAGATTTCGTTTTTTTTCCTTCCTTGGTCTGAGTCTTCCCTTTCACGCATAGTATCATGGTGATTGAGTGAAGGTCGTTGCTGGCTTCTTGTTTACAAAACTTGCATTTGGAAGCTTTTACGTTGCAGAAAGAAAATTCTGGAATGAATGTTGCAACAGAAATTTTGTTTCAGTCACTTGGCAGAATCCATATTGGTTTTGACTGATTTTTTTTTAGTTGCATCAAGAAAGCTGCGTTCCATCTTTACGTTTGCTGTCTCCCATGCTCCCCGCAGCAGTTCACCAAGACTGATTTAGGCATCTATCTTGCTAGTTTCAGTTTGACAGCATGAGTTAGGAAGAATGAACCAAGGCTGCTGGATTATTTTCTTTAGCATTTGAATGCTCTTGTTTTTCTGGGTTTTTGTGTTTCGAAGAGGGGGAAAAATGTTCGATCTCCTTATAGTTTCCTTGCCCATTTGGATTGCGTTCGTTTAGAGGCTTCATTGTTTTGCTGAAATCGCAACACTTCATGTAAAAATTGCAGCAGACTGCATTTCCTTGTTGCAAGAGGTTCCTACGTAGTTTTGCATGTCTTGCATGAAATTAATTTCCGGATTTATCACTTTGTCCCTCAAGTTTCTCCTTGTTCCACTATGACCCAACCAATTGAATAATTTCATCAATTTGGTCCTTGGTAATTTTAATTTGTGCAACTTCATTGCTTGTTTGATTCCAATTAGCCACCTTGCTTTGTTTAAATTGCACTTCATGCATGAATTTAAGAGCTTTATGACTAAGTGAGCCTTGTTTTGCCCATTTCTTTTGATTTTTCTTAAATAAAGTGGTGCCATGACCTGTTTATTATTTTGGAGGGTAATTGAATAATTTCACTTCATTTGGACTCAATTCCAAGGGAGGTACACTCTATCCCTCATTTGCACTTCATTTGACCCTATGTGATCCAATGTGCTATGTGAATATGCATGTCTACTTCGCTTTCCTTACCTCCTTGCATGCATTTACTTACTTTTACTTTTATTTAAGTTTTATGGGGTATGTGTACACCTTTTGGCTTGTAATAGATAGGGCTCGGAGAGCATCTTGTCCATTTCCCTTTCCCCTTTTATGCTTTTATGGGGTATGCGTACACCTCTTGGCTTGTAATAGATAGGGCTCGGAGAGCATCTGGTCCACTTCCCCTTTCCCCTTGGTTGCTTGTTCTTGTTGCTACATGTTTAATGGCTTTATTAGGCTCTTGCATCTAGTCGAGCATGCTAAATGCTATGTGCTCTGTGTTTACGAGTATTTTGGCATGTCTACTTGCTTTCATAGCCATGAATGAATGGAATGGATGAATGTACGTTTCCGCTAGTCCAACGCTAGTCGGAATTCATAGAATGGGCTAGTCCAACGCTAGACCCTTAGGGATTTCCCCTCATTAGCATATCATTTGCTTGTTCACCACATATCATGCATTTTTCTTAGTTTTATCACTTGGCATGCTCCTCGAACCCCTTTCCCCTCACTTTAGGACTTGCATCTCATGCTAGTTAGGGTTCATTTGCGTGAAAGTCCCCTTCTGATGAGGGAAACGAGCGAGTGTGGCTACTCGATGGCCTTAGCACGCTAGTTTTGCCTTCTATCAAAAGGGAAAATTGAGTCACAATTTAGGTCTCCCCGTACCCGTCTTGCTTGCATTCCCTAGGCTCATGCATTCTCAATCCACTCTATCATCACACTTTCACTTTTGTCTCATTTGCACACATGCACCTTTTTATCACTTTCACCTGCACACGAACACTCTTTTATCTCCACTTGCACACGAACACTTTTTTATCTTCACTTGCACACGAGCATTTTTATCTTCACTCGCACACGAGTACTTTCATCTACATTCGCACACCTTCACTTATATCTTATTACTTTTATCATTTTTCTCACTTCACACAAACTCACACTTTCACATGGCATGCATTCCACTCATTTTTCACGTCATTTAGGTTTAGGTGTGACCTCTCCAAAAGGATCATTATTGGGCTTCACAATTAATGTGATTGGCACCACTCAACCTTTGAAGAGAAATTTCCCCTAATCCCCCTAGGTCTAGGTTTTTGCATTCATATAGACATATCCAACACGCGATACATACCTTGGGTAGAAAAATTAGGAAAAATTGGTTTAAGTCACGCAACTAGCCTTGGCTAGGTCGAAGGGGTGCCTTGGATTTTTATCCTTGCCTTCCCCTTCGTCAAATGTGACCCCCGATCCCTCTTTTGGTTACGTAGACCCAAAAAGTTCTTTAAAAGGGTTTATTTACCTTTTTTATTAAAAAAACAAAAATCATTTTTGGGTGACTTGGTACACCTTAACTCTATACCAAGTGGCGACTCCATTTTCATTAAAAAACCCTTTTTTGAACTTCACTTGGCCAAATCGTCGCATTCTTAAGTCCCATGGCCTTTTACTTTTCATTTCGCACACGTTCACATGTATATCACACACACACTTACACCACACACCACACACATCATTCAAAAAGTGGGGCGCGACAGCTCTCTCTCTCTTGTTTCTAAGGTGAGTTATGAAGAACCACTCTCCTCCCTCTAATGATGCTTAATTTATGCTTAGTGGTGGTATAAGATGCAACTTTATGGATTATATTGTGATTTTTGGTTGAATTGATGAAGTTTTGTAATTATTGGGGATTTTTCTGTTTTAATATGAATATGATTGTGTGGCTATGTATGATGATTGGAAATGGTATGTAAGGGACCTAGGAGGTGGAAAAAGTGGTTAATTGCAAGCAATTGCTGTTTTGGAAAGAAATTGAAAACTTAGGGTTTCATTGTTCTTCATTCTGCCCGGTTTTGTAGCTCATAGTTAGAGGCCAAATTGGCCTTGTATTAAAACATGAAAGTTGTAGGGAATGAAATTTTAGAGGTTCCTGAAAAATTTCAGGTCAATCGGAGTAGCGTAGCTTGAGAAAAGTCGAAATTACCCTTGCTGTCCTGGTTTTACCCGAATTTGGGAATTGCTTCTGTAATTGGTTATTTTGGTTAGGAATGCTTCCGAATTGGTTGTTGAGGTCTTCTGATGAAATGTAACCCTGTTTCTTATCTTTCAGTTGGTTTTGGAATTTCTAGATTTGGACTTAGGTAGGCTGATTTATGATGTTTGCACTAGAATGCGTTCTGTGAATCTGTTTTTACGGTTCTGGCATAATAGATTGCATTTTTGACCTGGTTACACTCGAAACTGGGTTGAGTGACCTTCTGTAATATTGTAGCCCTATCTCTTAGCTTTGAAATGGTGGGTCTTGTACCTTCATACGATAATCGTAGTACCTTTGGTGCCATTACCGCAAAATGAGGTCAAAAATTATTTTTTTCAGAGCTAAAGCTAATTCCAATTCCGGATTTTCTGGTTTTCCCTAATGCTTGTATATGCTTATGGAACCCTATTTTGGTAGTATTTGGCATTGGTTTATGATTTGTAATCGAGTCTTATTGTGTTTATTTGAATAGTTTAGGGCTTGACTTTCATATCCGGTCATTTCCTAGCTAAATTTTGTACTTGAATGCCATTAAGCCTAGTGAACGGCTTTTGGGAATGAGATTATTTTTGTACGAGATGTTGGGACTGATTTGAGGAAATAATGAAGCCATGATGGCTGGAAAATAGGTAAACACAAGGGATATGCTGCCGAAATTTTACTTGAAGGCTAGTTGGATTTACTTGTGATTTGAGCGAAGGGCTTTTGGGTTGTTTGAGCCTAGGTCTTCGTGTTACCTTTTCGTTTCCAAAACTCATGTTTTGCACCCTTGCATTAGTAATTATTTGGCGAGACCTACGACTGGTTGTCGAGCCTCACATGTACATTCTGTATACTCGATTTTTGAAAGAGGAACCTTCAATTGTTTTCCTTGGATTATTTTAGGGTTTCTTGGTGATTAAAACTCTCTTTTGGGAGGTATCTATACTGACCCCGGTGAGTGTTCCACTACCTGTTACCCGTTATGTGAAATATCCGAATATCTGAAATACTTGATTTATGACTGTTGGAGCCAAATACTGTTTTGATAAAAGGGAGGCGAGGGTGTACTTTATCACACTCGTTCTCTTGTCTGTTCATATGCCAATTTTGAACGCGTATCTGAATCTGCTATCTGTATTTGTATCTGTTATCTGTATCTGGATCTGTATCTGTTCTGATGTCGTTTGGAAGCTTGTATCCAACGACCTTTCTGTGACCTCTGAGCTCAACACCTGTGGCCAGTTACTCGAGTCGGGCCGGCAAGGGCCTGGTCGATTAGATAACGAACCACGGTAGTCTGTTTTGGGATCTTTGGGTATTGAGACCCTTGATTCCGGTATACTCGAGTATTACCAATTCTGATCTGATTGGATTTCGGGCCCGGTGGGGGTATGTGAGGTGGAAGGAGTCGAAGAAAGTGGAGTCTACGGTATTGGTTACTTCTGTAATGTTGACGGAGTGTCAACTGTTATTTCGATCAAGTTTCGGTGAAGCGAATGGGAATTTGGCTCCTGAGAGCCACCCGTATCCTTTCTGTCTATGGTGTTTGTCCACTTCTTTATTTGATGCACATATGTGATTAATTGAATATGAAGTTTCATATTTCTTACTGCTATATGTCTGGTACCTCATTGAGCGCAAGCTCACCCCTTTCCGTTCCTTTTTGTTTTCCTTACAGGAAAATAAATACTTTTGGACTGGATTTGACAATTGGTTGCCGAATTGAGCTAGTTCGACATATTTTTTGTATAGCTCATTGATTGAAACCCTAAATGTATTTTTGGGTCCGTTTCTCTTTTGAACTTGGCAAACTGTATATGTATCCACTTTTGAGTCACTTTGGTATGCCCCTTTGGGTTGTATATTGTCACGACCCCATTTTCCCCTAAGGCGAACCAGAGGGGTCAACGGGCCGCCTGCCCAGCTCTCGCCGGGACTCAGTCGATCACTACAGTCCTCAAACAAATACAAGATAAAATCTCCAATATAAATCAAATATTCCAACATTTACATATCAAAAGCGAAGCGTCCACGCTTCCACTGCGCCACTCTGATCCTTGGTCGCAATTATGATACAGGAGGAAGTCCAAAACTTGACTATTACACATCCAATCAATTCTAAACGTTCAATACAATCCCAATATGAATGATTACACAAAAGGAAATCCAAGTTCAATCCATACATGAAATAATCCATGAATAAACGCTACAAGCCCTTCCTTCGCCTTGAGCCCTATGGAGGGGAATAAAATATTTTTGGGGTGAGCTTGAAGCTCAGCGAGTAACCAGTAAAATCAGTAATCAAATCGGTTCAACCATAGTTCATTTCAATGATGTTCAATTCAAATCAAATGATAAGTCCAGAAACAATTTCAACATTTACAAAACATTAAATATGGAGTATCAATAATTCAAGAAACATTTACAATGGAAAGCGATAGTAACATTCGTGCAAAGGATACATTCGTTCTCCTGTCATTTCATTGCATTTTTAGTTTCATTCGTGCATTCATTCACCCCGTCCCTGGCTTTTGGCCAGGCTCCACCAACCTACAAGGTAATACTCAAGTATACCGAAACGTTCACCCAAGTTCCTAGTCGCCCGACCGAGTCCGCTTCTGGCTCGAGACGACCGGTAACAAGGGGCAATGGCCAGCTCAGCCCAAAAGGCTTACATTCATGCGCAAGTAGCATGTAATCATTAATCATTGAAAATTTCATATTTCTTTAGGTCGAGTGCGATAAAATACACACTCGCCTAGAAAACTCATTTTTAACAATCATTGAAAGCAAAATCAATAATAACAAGACACTAATATGCAAGCACGCATGATATGTAAGAAAACAGTTCCAAAAGTAACTTTGAAAACAGTTAAAAAGTAGATAATGCAGGAAAGCGGTTCAAAAATAAATTTGGAAACAGTTTGAGGTCACTCACCTCCATGGCTCAGAAATCATCCATCAAATATCGTTGCCTTGCTCAAATCCAAGTCTTAAATCACAAACTCAATGCAATCAAGTCCTTTCAAAGTTCGGACAGCACTTCCCCTGAATTTGTTAACTTTTCCAGCCATCATGGCTTCATTACTTCCTCAAATCAGTCCCAAAGGTACACACACAACAACAAGTTCATCCAATAGCCATTCAGAGCTCAAACCAGAAAAACAGTTTTGACGTCATTTTGCGGTAATGGTACCAAAAGCACTACGATGGTCGGATGAAGGTGCAAGACCCACCGTTTCGAAGCTAAGAGACAGAGCTACAATATTGTAGAAGGCCACTCAGTCCAAATCCTAGCACAACTAGGTCAAATATGCAAAATACCAAACCAGAACCGTAATTGCAGGTTCCCAAATCACACAATGCTGTAATTCATCCAACTCAGTCTACACAGGTCCAAATTCATTGATTCCAAAGGCATATGATATCTAAGACTTCAATCTACATTTCATCAGAAGACACCAACATCCAAATCCAAAGAAATTCCAGTCAAAACAGACGATTACAATCGCAGTTCGCACATTCTAATCACCCAGAACAGCAACAGTAAATTCGGCTTATGTCATTCTACACTACTCCAATTGATCTGAAATTTTACAGGCACCTTTAAAACATCAATACCTACAACTTTCATGTTTTGAGCAAAGGCCAATTCGGCCTCTATCTAGGACCTAAAATTTCGGACAGAATGAAGAACCAAGAACCCTAATTTCCAGAATTTCTTCCAAAACAGAAATTGATTGCAATTGCCAATCATTTACACTTACTAGAGTCATTCTAGGCCATTTCCAATCATCATACAAGGCCACAACAACATGATCACATTAAACCAGAAAATTCATCAATAAATTGAAAACTTCACCAATTCATCTCAAACCAAGAAATAAACCACAATTTTCAACACTATAGCCACCATTAGGCACAAATTAAGCATCATTAAGTATAGGAGAAAGGTCAAGCACCAATTACCTAGTAAACAAGAGAGAGGAAGTTGTAGAACACCTTAGCTTCCTTGACCACTTCACCAACTCACTTACTAGCACCTAATGGAGAGGTTTTATGGAGTAGAAACAAAATCAAATGGTTGGATTATTGGATTGGAGCAAGAGGAAATCAAGATGTTGAAGAGTTTTTCTTCCTTTCTTCCTTAAGGTTGGCCGGCCATAAGAGCTTGAGAATGAAGCCAATTTTGGTAAATTTTGAGATATTTAATCCAAGGGTAAGAAAGGTCAAAGTTGTCTTAGGCTCCAACCACTCACAAAGTGACACGTGTCACTTCATTAAATGCACTTCTATCCTTTTGTTCCCTCTCACATCAATCACATCTCATCCTCTACTTATCTCTTAACACCCGATAAGTTCCACCCAGTATCCGGAACTTAACCTAATTGGTCAAATTTTTCCGAACTTTTCGCACTAGTGGGGCCCACGTCCATAATATATCCGTAATTTTTCAAAAACTCTCCAATACTAGAAAAATCATTTGAAAACGATATTTGCTCATAAACTTTATCTGGGGAATTTTTCTAATCAAGAAAATGTAGAAAATGCGGGCGTTTAAAAAAAATAAACCCTAGAAAATTAGAAAATTTCCGGGTTCTCAAACTCATTTTTTTTTCGGGGCGTCACAATCTCCCCTCCTTAAAAGAATGTCGTCCTCGACATTCCCTCTTGTACCAATCAAGTCGAGACATCCCGCAAAAATCTCTCAAGAGTCAAATCAAACCCACAGTCCGGCATCCTAAACTTCAAGCCTAGGATACACTACAGAGATCTAAAGCCTAAGCTCTGATACCAATTGTCACGACCCCATTTTCCCCTAAGGCGAACCAGAGGGGTCAACGGGCCGCCTGCCCAGCTCTCGCCGGGACTCAGTCGATCACTACAGTCCTCAAACAAATACAAGATAAAATCTCCAATATAAATCAAATATTCCAACATTTACATATCAAAAGCGAAGCGTCCACGCTTCCACTACGCCACTCTAATCCTTGGTCGCAATTATGATACAGGAGGAAGTCCAAAACTTGACTATTACACATCCAATCAATTCTAAACGTTCAATACAATCCCAATATGAATGATTACACAAAAGGAAATCCAAGTTCAATCCATACATGAAATAATCCATGAATAAACGCTACAAGCCCTTCCTTCGCCTTGAGCCCTGTGGAGGGGAATAAAACATTTTTGGGGTGAGCTAGAAGCTCAGCGAGTAACCAGTAAAATCAGTAATCAAATCGGTTCAACCATAGTTCATTTCAATGATGTTCAATTCAAATCAAATGATAAGTCCAGAAACAATTTCAACATTTACAAAACATTAAATATGGAGTATCAATAATTCAAGAAACATTTACAATGGAAAGCGATAGTAACATTCGTGCAAAGGATACATTCGTTCTCCTGTCATTTCATTGCATTTTTAGTTTCATTCGTGCATTCATTCACCCCGTCCCTGGCTTTTGGCCAGGCTCCACCAACCTACAAGGTAATACTCGAGTATACCGAAACGTTCACCCAAGTTCCTAGTCGCCCGACCGAGTCCGCTTCTGGCTCGAGACGACCGGTAACAAGGGGCAATGGACCAGTTCAGCCCAAAAGGCTTACATTCATGCGCAAGTAGCATGTAATCATTAATCATTGAAAATTTCATATTTCTTTAGGTCGAGTGCGATAAAGTACACACTCGCCTAGAAAACTCGTTTTTAACAATCATTGAAAGCAAAATCAATAATAACAAGACACTAATATGCAAGCACGCATGATATGTAAGAAAACAGTTCCAAAAGTAACTTTGAAAACAGTTCAAAAGTAGATAATGCAGGAAAGCGGTTCAAAAATAAATTTGGAAACAGTTTGAGGTCACTCACCTCCATGGCTCAGAAATCATCCATCAAATATCATTGCCTTGCTCAAATCCAAGTCTTAAATCACAAACTCTGCAAACAAGTCTTAAATCACAAACTCAATGCAATCAAGTCCTTTCAAAGTTCGGACAGCACTTCCCCTGAATTTGTTAACTTTTCCAGCCATCATGGCTTCATTACTTCCTCAAATCAGTCCCAAAGGTACACACACAACAACAAGTTCATCCAATAGCCATTCAGAGCTCAAACCAGAAAAACAGTTTTGACGTCATTTTGCGGTAATGGTACCAAAAGCACTACGATGGTCGGATGAAGGTGCAAGACCCACCGTTTCGAAGCTAAGAGACAGAGCTACAATATTGTAGAAGGCCACTCAGTCCAAATCCTAGCACAACTAGGTCAAATATGCAAAATACCAAACCAGAACCGTAATTGCAGGTTCCCAAATCACACAATGCTGTAATTCGTCCAACTCAGTCTACACAGGTCCAAATGCATTGATTCCAAAGGCATATGATAGCTAAGACTTCAAGCTACATTTCATCAGAAGACACCAACATCCAAATCCAAAGAAATTCCAGTCAAAACAGACGATTACAATCGCAGTTCGCACATTCTGATCACCCAGAACAGCAACAGTAAATTCGGCTTATCTCATTCTACACTACTCCAATTGACCTGAAATTTTACAGGCACCTTTAAAACATCAATACCTACAACTTTCATGTTTTGAGCAAAGGCCAATTCGGCCTCTATCTAGGACCTAAAATTTCGGACAGAATGAAGAACCAAGAACCCTAATTTCCAGAATTTCTTCCAAAACAGAAATTGATTGCAATTGCCAATCATTTACACTTACTAGAGTCATTCTAGGCCATTGCCAATCATCATACAAGGCCACAACAACATGATCACATTAAACCAGAAAATTCATCAATAAATTGAAAACTTCACCAATTCATCTCAAACCAAGAAATAAACCACAATTTTCAACACTATAGCCACCATTAGGCACAAATTAAGCATCATTAAGTATAGGAGAAAGGTCAAGCACCAATTACCTAGTAAACAAGAGAGAGGAAGTTGTAGAACACCTTAACTTCCTTGACCACTTCACCAACTCACTTACTAGCACCTAATGGAGAGGTTTTATGGAGTAGAAACAAAAGCAAATGGTTGGATTATTGGATTGGAGCAAGAGGAAATCAAGATGTTGAAGAGTTTTTCTTCATTTCTTCCTTAAGGTTGGCCGGCCATAAGAGCTTGAGAATGAAGCCAATTTTGGTAAATTTTGAGATATTTAATCCAAGGGTAAGAAAGGTCAAAGTTGTCTTAGGCTCCAACCACTCACAAAGTGACACGTGTCACTTCATTAAATGCACTTCTATCCTTTTGTTCCCTCTCACATCAATCACATATCATCCTCTACTTATCTCTTAACACCCGATAAGTTCCACCCAGTATCCGGAACTTAACCTAATTGGTCAAATTTTTCCGAACTTTTCGCACTAGTGGGGCCCACGTCCATAATATATCCGTAATTTTTCAAAAACTCTCCAATACTAGAAAAATCATTTGAAAACGATATTTGCTCATAAACTTTATCTGGGGAATTTTTCTAATCAAGAAAATGTAGAAAATGCGGGCGTTTAAAAAAATAAACCCTAGAAAATTAGAAAATTTCCGGGTTCTCAAACTCATTTTTTTTCGGGGCGTCACATATATGCTAAATTTCGAGATGTAAATATTTGCTTGACGTTTGGTTGGATTTTGGCGGGACGGTTACTATTCATAACCGGCTCCGTTTTCATTTTTTTTTATTTTGACATTTTGACTTGTTTACGCGCAGTTGTAAGTTCCAGAACGCATTAGATCGCTCTAAACTGAACGACTGAGTCCCGGCGAGAGCTGGGCAGGCGGTCCGCCGAACCCTTTCGTTCGCCTTAGGGTGAGGTGGGGCTGTCACAGGTGGTATCAGAGCCACTTCGCGTGATCTCTACACGGAGTGAGCTTGGGGCCAAGTGGTGTTATGGTCCTGCTTTCGTGAATGTGTCGAAAGGTATAAGTGCTCTTTTGAGCATAAGTTCTGAACCGGGCATGTTATAAGTGTAAAAATCCTTATCCTGAAACTTGAGGAAGATAGATATGTATGTCGGGTAGGAATCTTTAATATGGATGATTTACGCTTGGGACCGGCTGGCTCGAGTTGTGAATTATCTTGGATGGGATTCTTGTGCCCGGATACAAAAGAAATGAGAGCCTAGGTTAGAAAGGATTGGGCGAACTAGAAAGGCGATTCTATGGAACTCCGTGTGGTTTGTTCGGGTGTGGTTAAGCGTGATCAACCTTGATTAAGATATAGATGGTGTTGTTGTCGTAGATTATGGACGGAGCCCTAGAGGGGGAAAAGCTCTTCGTGAGTTCTTTTTGTACTCGTGACCTAGTCTGTCTATAGTACTTTCGGATGATCCCGCTACTTTCATGGATCTCTCACATTTGTCTTTAATTGACTTCTACTGTGTGACTGGTTTGGTCCAGTTGTGTGTATATATGTTTTTGATCTGTGTGTACCTCATGCTTATAATTATTTTTACTATTATCTTTGCACCCCTAGATTGACTAAGATTAATGGAGGGCACACGTAGTGGCCGGGGACGTGGGCGCGGCCGTAGGCAACCCACGCCGAACAGGGGTGCTAGGGAAACCTCATCTGGATCTAATCCTGAACTGAGGGTTGATCCCAACGTGCAAATAGCCGCTGCTATGCAGCAAATGACCAACCTGCTGGCCCAAGTGATGCAGCAACAAGGCCAAAACCCAAACCCTAATCCTGGAAACCCAGGCAATCATGTCGAAAGTGACGATAGGGCACTTGAGAGGTTCCAGAAGTTCGTACCACCGAAATTTATTGGGGAACCCGACCCGGATGTCGCCGAAAGGTGGCTCGAGAAGATGGTGGATATCTTTGCAACCCTGCATTACACCGAAGAAAGGCAGGTGACTTTTGCCGTCTTCCAACTAGAAGGGGTGGCTCGTTCCTGGTGGAACGTTATTCGGCAAAAATGGAAACGGGAACAAACGCCCAGGACTTGGGTGAATTTTATGCGGGAGTTCAATGCGAAATTCTTCCCTCCTCTAATCCAGGAACGGAAGGAAGATGAGTTTATCCGACTTCGCCAAGGGGCCCAGTCTGTCGCGGAATACGAGAGCCAATTCACCCGCCTATCTAAATTTGCTCCTGAGTTGATCATGACCGAACAGAGGCGAATAAGGCATTTTATCCAGGAGTTGAACGTAGAAATTCAGAAGGACATCGCAGTGGCCCAGATTAATGCTTTTAGCAAGGCCGTAGAGAAGGCGCAACGAGTAGAAAATGCTAGGCTGCAGGTGAAAAACTTTCAAGCCAAGAAAAGGGACTTTCCTGGGAGTAGCTCTGAGCAAGAAGGTACAAGTACGCCCCCTAAGATTGGAAAGGGAAACGGAGGAGTACGACAACCAGGGGTGTCGCGTGATGTCTCTCAGGGGGGACTGGTCTCTGCTACTCGTGGTCCTTGCGGATATTGCGGAGGGCCAAGTCATACGGAGGCAAATTGTTGGAAGAAAGAGGGAAAATGTCTGCGCTGCGGAAGTGCCGCTCATCGGATTGCTGACTGCCCAATTCGATTGCGAAAAGGAAAAGGAACCCCGCAACCAACTAAGACTAACCCTAGACAGTCGGAAAAAGAAGGGACTGGATCCAAGGTACCGACTCAGGTGTACTCTTTAGAACGCCATCAGGATCCTGACTCGTCTGAGAACGTAGAAGGTATGGTCCGTTGGGTACCTTAGATGTTGATAGATTCCGTTGATAAGAAAATTTCGAGAACGAAATTCTTTTAAGGGGGAGAGAGTGTGAGAGCCCGTAATTTTTCCATTTTAGGGTTTTATTATCTTCAATGGCTTGTTTTCTGCACTTTCTGTATCCGGAAAATTTTCTAGAAAATTTTTATGAGCAGATATAGTTTTTAAATGATTTTTCTAGTATCAAATAGGTTTTGATAAATTAAAAGCGTATACCGGACATGGGACCCACTAGTGCGAAAAGTACGGAAAAATTCGGCCAACTAGGTTAAGTTTTGGATACTGGATTTAATTTACCGGGTGTTAAGAGATAAGTAGAGGATGCAAAGTGGATTGGTATAAGAGAGACAAAAGTTAGGTAAGCATTAATGAAGGTGACAAGTGTCACCATGGGATTTGGTCTTAAGTAAGACCACTATTCACCTTTTGTCCAATTGACCAAATAAATCACAAAAATCACCAAAAATTCACCATTTTTCTCTTCATCTTGGCCGGCTCTCTCTCTCAAGAAGAAAGAAGGAAACTCTCCAAGTTCTTGATTCCATCTTGCTCCAAATCATCAAAACAACCACATAATCTTACTTTTGTTCCATAGAAAACCTTAAGTGAGTGTTTGTGTGGGGTTTGGTGGAGTTGTTTGGAAAGCTAAGAGGATTTGTTGCTCTCTTTCTCTTGTTTCTAAGGTGAGTTATGAAGAACCACTCTCCTCCCTCTAATGATGCTTAATTTATGCTTAGTGGTGGTATAAGATGCAACTTTATGGATTATATTGTGATTTTTGGTTGAATTGATGAAGTTTTGTAATTATTGGGGATTTTTCTGTTTTAATATGAATATGATTGTGTGGCTATGTATGATGATTGGAAATGGTATGTAAGGGACCTAGGAGGTGGAAAAAGTGGTTAATTGCAAGCAATTGCTGTTTTGGAAAGAAATTGAAAACTTAGGGTTTCATTGTTCTTCATTCTGCCCGGTTTTGTAGCTCATAGTTAGAGGCCAAATTGGCCTTGTATTAAAACATGAAAGTTGTAGGGAATGAAATTTTAGAGGTTCCTGAAAAATTTCAGGTCAATCGGAGTAGCGTAGCTTGAGAAAAGTCGAAATTACCCTTGCTGTTCTGGTTTTACCAGAATTTGGGAATTGCTTCTGTAATTGGTTATTTTGTCTAGGAATGCTTCCGAATTGGTTGTTGAGGTCTTCTGATGAAATGTAACCCTATTTCTTATCTTTCAGTTGGTTTTGGAATTTCTGGATTTGGACTTATGTAGGCTGTTTTATGATGTTTGCACTAGAATGCGTTCTGTGAATCTGTTTTTACGGTTCTGGCATAATAGATTGCATTTTTGACCTGGTTACACTCGAAACTGGGTTGAGTGACCTTCTGTAATATTGTAGCCCTATCTCTTAGCTTTGAAATGGTGACTCTTACACCTTCATACGATAATCGTAGTGCCTTTAGTGCCATTACCGTAAAATGAGGTCAAAAACTATTTTTTTTCAGGGCTAAAGCTAATTCCATTTCCAGATTTTCTGGTTTCCTCTAATGCCTATGTATGCTTATGGAACCCTATTTTGGTAGTATTTGGCATTGGTTTATGATTTGTAATCGAGTCTTATTGTGTTTATTTGAATAGTTTAGGGCTTGACTTTCATATCCGGTCATTTCCTAGCTAAATTTTGTACTTGAATGCCATTAAGCCTAGTGAACGGCTTTTGGGAATGAGATTATTTTTGTACGAGATGTTGGGACTGATTTGAGGAAATAATGAAGCCATGATGGCTGGAAAATAGGTAAACACAAGGGATATGCTGCCGAAATTTTACTTGAAGGCTAGTTGGATTTACTTGTGATTTGAGCGAAGGGCTTTTGGGTTGTTTGAGCCTAGGTCTTCATGTTACCTTTTCGTTTCCAAAAATCATGTTTTGCACCCTTGCTTTAGTAATTATTTGGCGAGGCATACGACTGGTAGTCGAGCCTCACATATACTCGATTTTTTAAAGTGGAACCTTCAATTGTTTTCCTTGGATTATTTTAGGATTTCTTGGTGATTAAAGCTCTCTTTTGGGAGGTATCTGTACTGACCCCGGTGAGTGTTCCACTACCTGCTACCCGTTATGTGAAATATCTGAATATCTGAAATACTTGATTTATGACTGTTGGAGCCAAATACTGTTTTGATAAAAGGGAGGCGAGGGTGTACTTTATCACACTCGTTCTCTTGTCTGTTCATATGCCAATTTTGAGGGCGTATCTGAATCTGCTATCTGTATCTGTATCTGTTATCTGTATCTAAATCTGTATCTGTTCTGATGTCATTTGGAAGCTTGTATCCAACGACCTTTCTGTGACCTCTGAACTCAACACTTGTAGCTAGTTACTCGAGTCGGGCCGGCAAGGGTCTGGTCGATTAGATAACGAACCACGGTAGTCTATTTTGGGATCTTTGGGTATTGAGACCCTTGATTCCGGTATACTCGAGTATTACCAATTCTGATCTGATTGGATTTCGGGCCCGGTGGGGGTATGTGAGGTGGAAGGAGTCGAAGAAAGTGGAGTCTACGGTATTGGTTACTTCTGTAATGTTGACGGAGTGTCAACTGTTATTTCGATCAAGTTTCGGTGAAGCGAATGGGAATTTGGCTCCTGAGAGCCACCCGTATCCTTTCTGTCTGTGGTGTTTGTCCACTTCTTTATTTGATGCACATATGTGATTAATTGAATATGAAGTTCCATGTTTCTTACTGCTATATGTCTGGTACCTCATTGAGCGCAACATCACCCCTTTCCGTTCCTTTTTGTTTTCCTTACAGGAAAATAAATACTTTTGGACTGGATTTGACAATTGGTTGCCGAATTGAGCTAGTTGGACATATTTTTTGTATAGCTCATTAATTGAAAGCATAAATGTATTTTTGGGTCTGTTTCTCTTTTGAACTTGGCAAACCGTAAATGTATCCACTTTTGAGTCACTTTGGTATGCCCCTTTGGGTTGTATATGCTAAATTTCGAGATTTAAATATTTGCTTGACGTTTGGTTGGATTTTGGCGGGGCGGTTACTATTCATAACCGACTCCGTTTTCATTTTTTTATTTTGATATTTTGACTTGTTTACGCGCGGTTGTAAGTTCCGGAACACATTAGATCGCTCTAAACTGAACGACTGAGTCCCGGCGAGAGCTGGGCAGGCGGTCCGCCGAACCCTTTGGTTCGCCTTAGGGTGAGGTGGGGCTGTCACAGTACTTTATCACACTCGACCTAAATAAATGTGAAATTCTCAAAGATTGAACAATTGGAACGTTACTTGTGCATGAATGTAAGCCTTTTGGCTGAACTGGGCCCTGCCCCTTGTTACTGATCGACTCGAGCCAGAAGCGGACTCGGTCGGGCGAATTGGTGACCTGGGTGAACGTATGGTATACTCGAGTATTACCTTGAAGGTTTGTGGAGGTTGGTGGAGCCTGGCCAATGTCCAGGAAAGGGTGAATGAAATGAACGAACGAACGAGGGTTTTACTTACAAAAATGCATTTTCAAGTGAATGGAGGAATAAGGGGAAATGTCAGGAGAACGAACGAACGAACGAACAAATGGCTCCTTATGAGCCTGTATCCTTTTAATGTTTGTGTTATTATCGCTTTCCATTGTAAATGTTACTTGAGTTATTGAAATTTTATATTTAATGTTTTGGATGGATTGCTGCTAATGTGTTTAGGACATCACTGAGCTTTTAGCTCATTCCTTTAGTTTTGTTTTCCTTAATAGGGGAAGGCAAGCAAGGACGAGAGCTCTGTATAGACTAGCTTGGTCTAGTTCTTTGGTTTTGTAATGGTTCTCGCCCTAGTGCTTGGCACGGGCTGGTTGTATGGTGAATTGAGAACCTTTGTATATTCGACGGTTGTACTCCCTTCTGAGATAACAATGTATATAATTTTATTTTAAGTTTTGAATCCTTGTTTTGCTCTTTCTTGTAATTTTATTTCTGATTTGCTTGAGTGAACGACTGAGTCCCGGCGAGAGCTGGGCAGGCGGTCCGCCGAACCCTTTCGTTCGCCTTAGAGGGAGGTGGGGCTGTGACAAAAAGGCATTTAAATGCCAAGTTGTAATAGTTAGGTTTACTTTATTTTATTTATTTTCATTTCACCCATTAGATTGTAGTAGGTTTCCCCCGAATGTAATAGTTAGGGCTTTATTAGCTTTATTTGCCTTATGTGTGTTTTGCATGTCTATGTGCTATGTGTTACCGCTTTCTTAGGGTCTTGCATCTAGATACCATGCTTATGTGTTATGTGCTATATGTGATTTATGTGTTTATTTGTTTTATTATGCTTTACATGATTTATTTGATTGTAATAAATGTGTGACGTCACCACGCTAGTCCAACGCTAGTAGTGGTCCATTTCTCGAATCCACGCTAGTCCAACGCTAGTTGTGGCCTGTTGCTTCGATTTTCCACTAGTCCAATACTAGTGAGAATTCATAGACATGGGCTAGTCCAATGCTAGACCCTTAGGACTTCCCACACGTTAGATCATGATTGTGTGATAAAATCACTTCATCTCATGCATGTTTTCACTTTTTAGGGTCTTTTCCATGTTGCATGACACTTTTTTTATATATACATTTTTTTTATCCCATATTACTTCCTATTTATATCCCCTATTCCATATTTCCCCTTGTATATGTATATTCTTCACCCCTTTGTATGGAAACATGACATTAGACTTGCATTTCATATAAGCATTAGAACTAGGGTAGCGCATTTGCTTGATTAGATTAGGGAATACCCCTTGAGTATGGGATATGGACGAGTTTGGCCCTCTGGCCTTAGCACGCTCGTATCCCCTCTATTGAAGGGAAAATTGAGTCACGAACATTAGTCCCCCGTACCCGACATGATGCACTCCTTTAGGACATGTATATTTGTATAATTATTTTTATTTTCCTTTTCCTTTTTAGAGTCTCATATTTTTGCATTATTCGTGACCTCTCCAAAGGGTCCGAATTGGGCATCACAATTAATGTGATTGGTGCCAATTGAGCTTTGAAGAGAAATTTCGACCCCCCGATACCCTCTTAGGTCTAGAATTTGCATTCATATAGTACATCCAAATGTGATAAATTTTTAGGTTAAAATAAGAAATTTTTTGACTAAATCGCGCAACTAGCCTTGGCTAGGTTGAAAGGGTGCCTTGGATTCTTATCATTGCCTTCCCTTTCTTCAAATGTGACTCCCGAATCTTTTTCTCTGATTTTCGTAGACTTGGAGTCGTTTAAAAAGGTTTTCTATTTTTCCTTTAAAAAATTCATTTTTAGGTGACTTGGTACACCTTAATTCAATACCAAGTGGCGACTCCGATTTTTATTTCAAAAACCCTTTTTAAACTATAATTTGGGCCCAAATCATCGCATTATAAACCCCATTTAGGCCCATTTTCTTTAAATCAAAAATCCTTTTTCAAAATCAAAAATCAAACCAAAATTCATTTTTTTTAAACCATTTATTTATTTTTCTTATAAAAAATGGGGCGCGACAACTGCCGACTCCACTGGGGACATAGAGAGTCCGAGCAAATTTGATTTAGTCAATCTTTTTCTTCTTTTAACCTTCTCATATATCGCATTTGGATGTTTAGGGTTGCATTCTTCTTTTCCTTTTGCCCTTTTTCTCTTTTTAGGGATTTTGCATCTATCACGCGCATAATCGCTCTTCGCACACTATGTATGTGATGAATGGATGGTTCATTTATTTGTTTACTTTTACTTGTTTCGCGATTGCATTTTGGGATGGGGGGTAGTTACCCTAGAACCTTCGACCGCATCTAATGGTACAATCCCTCCCCTCAATAAGAAAGCACCTCATACGTGCATGCATAGTCTTATTTACCCTATTTTTTTCTTTTTCGTGGGCGTTTCCCACACCTCCTTGTAGGATTAGGATCGATTGCCTTAGGTAGGCGGATGGTGTGCTCTGCGCCCATAGCGCTACCTAAGGGATCACTCGAGCCACCGATCAAAGGCCCTGGGAGTGATGACCCTTCGCCTTTAGGTCTGAAGGCTTGGGAGCCGAAGCCTTATCGAGTCTAGATGCATTAGTGAACCAAACCTCATGCATCCATATTAGAATTGCCTAGGGTTGAGTCGACCTTATCCGGAATTAGGAACACTAGGCACGAGGGGAGGGATTCCACCCTTCTTTCCTTATTTTTCTTTATTGTCTTTTATATCAATTAATTGCCTCAACGTGGTATGTGATTATTTACTGAACTAACATTTCTTTGTTTTCTTGTCTTTTGCATTCACAAACGCTAGGAATTAAGAGATCTGGCATGATCCACTTTTAGAACTTACCCTCTTAGATAGGTTATTGCATGTTTAAGATTCCAATAAATTGCATTTATAGATTGAAAATTGAACATCATTCTAGGCTCACCTCGGCATCCAAAAAAAGGTTTCTTTAGGTCACGTTTCATTTGTGTATTGCATATTTATTCGCTTTAATAAATTGGCATCATGCATAAACCCTAGAGAGGGAATGCCATGTAGGGAAACCCGTTTCAGAAATAAACCGCCCTGTGTCTCGGATATATAATCCAATGAGACTTGCACGGTTATATTTCTTGTACTGTCCGAAGGGGTAGTGCACGAGGTAAGGTAGGATCCGATCTTTTCGAAGACGGCAAAGCAATTTTTGCACATTAGGATATGGGCATCTAACAATCATCTTTTGGCCATTTTAACATATCTGGTAAAATCCCTTGCATAAAGGACATTAATTTGAAGAAATTTACAAATGGTTCTTTGTTGAGATGATAAACATATTGAGGCCATATCTTGATTTTAGAAGACTCATAGACTAATGCATCGTAATGATTTTTTGAAACTACCAATAGGTAGACAATTCAATAAACTATCATTTCTATTCAATTCATTTGATCAAATTATCCATCAAATTCATCCAATCTATTTGGTCAATTCATTCATTTTAGAACAATTTGGTCAATTTCGAGTAAATCGTCATTTTCATTCATTTGACCAATTTACCCCTTTTTAGGGTGATTCAGCCAATTTTTGAATAAATTATCAAATTTCATTCAATTCATTTGACCAGTTTACCCTTTTAAGGTAATCTAGTCATTTTTTTTTTGAATAAATCGTTAATTTTATTCAATCTATTTGACCAATGTATCCATTTTTTTAGGGCGATCCAACAAAGTTCATCAATTTCATCTGATTCATTTGACAACTTAGGGGTTTTGATGTCAAGAGTTGGGATGGCTATTTCTTTTTGAGAAAATCGCTCATCGCATTCATTCCATTTGGATAGATTAGGGTTTCGATCCATGTAAGAAATTGCAATCTCCCCAATAACAAATGATTTGTACAAATTCCTGGGCCAACCAAAACCATTCACTCGTTTGGATTTGTCCTCATTTTGTTAAAAGGCCTCCCACTATTCAATTGGCCCAAAATTTTTCAAATTGCTTTTCAAATCAAATGTTACTAAGTTGATCGGATCCATCAAGTATGGTATAGTGCCTACCTCAGAGGATTACATCATATTAGGCCTACCCTTGGCACAAAAAGGGTTCCCCCCATAGGGCATACATCCGAATTTTCTGGATATTTACTAACCCTTATCTTTTTCTTTTTCTTTATTTTGTTGAAAAAACCAAGTGAGGGCTAAATCTAAAGGCAAGTCCTTTCAAATTTTCAGGTAATATTTAAACATAGCTTCTCGTCGAAACCCCATCATAACACGATCTCGTAGTCAAGCCCGGAGGAATCGTGTAAACATGAGTTCACAACCGGAACCATCGGATAGGTCCGCTACTACAGCTCAACCTGAGACTGCAAATTTGGGGGTCCAGCTGACTGAGATGCTTGCTAAGTTCAGCGAGATGACCACTGAGATGGTGGCCCAGAGGAAATTAATTGATTAGCTTATCAGCGGTGGTGTTCAACCTGAAACCGCACCTGTCAGTCAACCGGAGCCAGAATCATGTGTCATACCCACGACCCAAACCACTTTTACTCCACCCTTCATTATTCCACCCGAAGAAACCTTCACCTATACCACCGCAAAATTGACATACACCTACCCGCCTAATCCTTCATTCTTTCCTACTCACATGCAAGGTCCCCAACCCCAAATCACTTCGAATATACCCCCCGAACCACATGCTTTTTATCACACTACCGCAGAACCCTTACTGCCAGACCATACTGTCCAAGCCAAACCAGAGATAGGAGAATCTTCTGCTTCTGTTGATATAAAATTGCTCAAGCGCCTAGACCGTTTCGATGAATTTATGGGGAAAATTCAGGGGTTAAACAAACCAGGAGTACTGGACTATGATGAGCTTTGTCTCTTCCCAAATGTGCAATTGCCAGTGGGATTCAAAACCCCTAAATTTAACAAGTATGATGGCACAGGCAATCCCAAAACGCACATCCGTCTGTTTGCTAACAAGTTGGGAAGGCCCATAGATGACGAGAATCTACCTCTAAGGCTGTTCCCAGAAAGTCTGGAGGGGGATGCACTCGATTGGTATTCCAACTTAAAACCCGAGGAAGTAAAGTCCTGGCTTGACTTGTCCAATGCTTTTGTGAGGCAGTACGAGTACAACTGTGAGCTGGCTCCGACACGAACCACGTTGGAAGGAACAAAGAGGAAACCATCTGAGGACCACAAGACTTATGCTAAGAGATGGAGAAAGATAGCTGCAAAAGTCAAGCCACATATGACTGAGGACGAAATCATCCGCACTTTTATTAAGGCACATGATCCTCCGTACTTCGAAGAAATCTTCCGCATGACGGGATGCTCGTTTGCCGCTATTGTTAATAAGCTCGAAGAGTACGATGACTTCGTAAGAGCTGGGAAGATCGTTAATGTCTTGTCAAGTCGCAATTGGATGTTTTGCAAGGACAAGCGTGCAATGGAAAAGACGCCTTTTAAGAAAAAAGA